>NC_079409.1:21747450-22042450 GCF_029220125.1 Pseudoliparis swirei | reverse complement strand
ATACTGTATCTTACATGTAGAGGACGGATGAAGACTCGCTAACACAAAGTACGATTTAGTTCATTATTATGCTGCGATCACACCGAAAGTGTGTAGGATTACTGGCGTGAGTTCACTCGCTTGACAAGTTGTGATTTATTCGCTTCATTCGCTTCATTCGCTTCATTTGCTACATTCGCTTCATTCGTTCATTCGCTTCATTTGCTTCATTCCTTCATTCGCTTCATTTGCTACATTCACTTCATTCGCTTCATTTGCTTCATTCGCTTCATTCGTTCATTCGCTTCATTAGCTACATTCGCTTCATTCGTTCATTTGCTACATTCGCTTCATTCGTTCATTCGCTTCATTCGTTCATTCGCTTCATTTGCTTCATTTGCTTCATTCCTTCATTCACTTCATTTGCTACATTCGCTTCATTCGCTTCATTTGCTTCATTCGCTTCATTCGTTCATTCGCTTCATTTGCTTCATTCGCTTCATTTGCTTCATTAGCTACATTCGCTTCATTCATTCATTCGCTTCATTTGCTTCATTCGCTTCATTCGCTTCATTTGCTTCATTTGTTACATCCGCTTCATTCGTTCATTCACTTCATTCGTTCATTCGCTTCATTTGCTTCATTCGCTTCATTCGCTTCATTCGTTCATTCGCTTCATTTGCTTCATTCGCATCATTTGCTACATTCGCTTCATTCGTTCATTTGCTTGATTGGTTATTATCCGGGGACCATTTGATTAGATTTTGGGATCGATCGGGTCAAAGGTCAAGGTCAAGGTCATGAAAAGGTTAACATCTTTCGTTTTACCATAGCACGGTCTATTTTTATCCAATTGGCATGCAACTAATGGCAAAATGTGGCTGCGAAGGTATGCGCTCTACCGAGTGCCCGTTCTAGTTTTATATTATATGTTGACTGTTGATTGTTTTTGATTGTTGTTGTTTTGTTTGTCTGTCTAATGTGTAAACACCAAGTCAAATTCTTCGTGTGTCTAACACACAATAATAAATGTTTCTGATTCTGATTCTTGTCGGAATGGATGGCAACCATACAACTGGAAGGTTTAAAGAAAACCTCTAATGTTTTTAACGTTGATATTTCCCCACAAAATGAGTTAACACCTTGTTGCTAATCTTAGTTCTTGTCTGCAGCGAGACCCAAAAATCCAAGTTTCAAAACATCCTCCGTTTCTTGAGAGAATTCCTCTTGAAAATGAGTGATTTTTTGGGGATCTTGACCCTGAAATACAGAACTGCTGATATTTGCTGTAAATTACCTCTGAATGCAGTTTGACTGACGGGTTAAGAGCGCCCTGTTCATTTCCTACGTTTAAAAGCTCTCCTCACTACATGTCGACACCCTAAGATACACAAACTACAAACTACAATGTCACGATAACTTTATTTCTCGTGAAGATTGCAGATTTAACTGTAATCGGAGCACAGTTGTCTTCTTACTTTGCATTTTATCTCCCACGGATTCAGCAAATCAAATGTCAACATGTCTTGTTGGGCTGTAATGGGAATGGAGAAAGTGGGAAATACACAAATTACGATTTCCTCTCACAGCTCCTGAAGTATCCGTTAGCATCCATGTAGCCACGCCTTGTGCTACATTGAGTCACGTTCACTGAGGACATTTATCTTGTGTTTGCTGTGAAGGTTCAGATCAAAATGAAGAAGCAGGCCTAGTAATGCAGAGATATGATAACTGACGGGCACAAATAAAAGGGATGTGGACAAACAGGCCCAATACTCAGTTTTTGTGAGAGTATTTATGTTTATTTCTACCTGCTACCTTCAGATGACCCGGAGTCCTTCAGGATCGTACTAACGCGACAGATCTGTGTTCTGCTGAGCTGGCATTAAAGCTTAAGGTGCGTTCACACCAAAAGCGAAGCGATTTTTTGCGTTGCCTAAAACGCGTGAGTTTACTCGCTCGACCGTTCACCGTGTTCACGCCTGGATCCAGAGGTATTGGCTAACTACAGACCGATCTCTAACCTCCCCTTCCTCTCCAAGATCCTTGAGAAAGTGGTCGCAAATCAGTTGTGCGACTTTCTACATCATAATAGTTTATTTGAGAAATTTCAATCAGGATTTAGAAAACACCACAGCACCGAGACGGCACTGGTGAAAATTACAAATGACCTCTTAATGGCAGCAGATAAAGGACTCCTCTCTGTCCTGGTCTTGTTAGACCTTAGTGCTGCATTCGACACCATTGACCATGACATCCTGTTACAGAGACTGGAGCAGTCGATTGGCATTTCAGGCACGGCACTAATTTGGTTTAAATCCTATTTATCAGATCGATCTCAGTTTGTATTTGTAAACGATGACGCCTCGATAACCACCAACGTTAATCACGGAGTTCCACAAGGTTCTGTGCTTGGACCAATTTTATTTACCTTATACATGCTTCCTTTGGGCAATATTATCAGGAAACACTCCATATACTTTCATTGTTATGCAGATGACACTCAACTATACTTATCGATAAAACCAGAGGAGAGCAACCAACTCTGTAAAATTCAAGCATGTCTTAAAGACATAAAAACATGGATGACCTGCAACTTCTTGATGTTAAACTCAGACAAAACCGAAGTAATTTTAATCGGCCCTGAGCACCTCAGAGATCAATTATCTGGTGATGTGGATTCTGTAGACGGCATTGCCCTGGCATCCAACACCACTGTAAAGAATCTTGGCGTTATCTTTGATCGGGACTTGTCCTTTAACTCCCACGTAAAGCAAATCTCAAGGACTGCATTCTTTCATCTACGTAATATTTCAAAAATCAGGCACATCTTGTCTCAAAAAGATGCAGAAAAATTGGTTCACGCGTTACTTCGAGACTGGATTACTGCAACTCCTTATTAGCAGGCTGCTCTAATAAATCTCTTAGGTCCCTCCAGTTGATCCAGAATGCTGCAGCTCGTGTTCTCACTAAAACTAAGAAAAGAGATCACATCACTCCTGCACTAGCTGCTCTGCACTGGCTCCCAGTAAAATCAAGAATCACTTTTAAAATTCTTCTTAACCTACAAAGCCTTGATTGGTGATGCTCCATCATATCTTAAGGAGCTTGTCACCATATTGCCCCACTAGAGAGCTACGCTCACTAAATGCGGACTACTTGTAGTTCCTAGAGTCTTAAAAAGTAGAATGGGAGCCAGAGCCTTTGGTTATCAAGCTCCTCTTTATGGAACCAGCTTCCAATTTCAGTCCGGGAGGCAGACACAGTCACCTCGTTAAGAGTAGACTTAAGACCTTCCTCTTGACAGAGCTTATAGTTAGGCTGAATCAGGTTTGCCCTGGTCCAGCCCCTTGATATGCTGCTATAGGCTTATAGCTGCCGGGGACGTTTTAGGATGCACTGAGTACCTATCTCCTCTTTTTCTCTCCTTAAGGATGAATTTTCATCTCTCAATCACACGTTACTAACTCTGCTTTCTCCCGAAGTCCTTTTGACTTTACGTCTCATGGGGTCATCGGACCCTATGAGACGGCATAGATCCTATCTGCCTGATGGATCGTCTGGGTCGTGGAATTCCTGCTCATGACTACGCCACTGTCCTGTTGAGACTCCGCCCTCCTCCTCCCCACCGCCATCTGCCTGATGGATCGTGGAGGTCTCCATCGTGGAATATGCCTACTATGAACTATTCATACACTCTGTCATATTCATTGAATGTATTTTAACTCTAAATCTGTCCTTCTGTACATTACATCTATTGCATCTGTCCATCCTAGGAGAGGATCCTCCTCTGTTGCTCTCCTCCAGGTTTCTTCCTTTTTCCCCTGAAGGGTTATTTGGGAGTTTTCCTGGTCCGATGTGAGGTTTTGGGGCAGGGATGTCTATGTACATTTGTAAGCACTCCGAGACAAATTTGTAATTTGTGAAATTGGGCTATACAAATAAACTGAATTGAATTGAATGAGCGTCGAGACGCTCCGTGAGGGGCGGGGCTTATCTCTGTGTCTCGTCTCCGTAAAGACCGTTATCATGTCTTTCATCCACCACGGAATAACTAACCACTAGTTCTGCTTTATACTTGTTGAGGACGTCCCACACACTAACGCCCTCGTGTTTGGGTTGATGACATCACCCTTTAGAATAACACATTCTATAGGGACCTTATGCCACAATCCGCCATGTTTTACCTTAATTTAACCAAACATTTGGACATAGAGACACTTTTTTCTTTGTTACCTGAAGGCCACCGTATATTTAGACACACCAAGGTTTCGATTGGCAATCTAACAAATTCTACCCTCTGAATATAAAAGATGGAAAAGCATCATACACCCCCACACAGATTAAAGTGAGGTAGCATACCGGCACATTGACGGCATCTCTGAAGATTCACGATATTCTCTATATTCTCATTTCGTCGGATGATAATTTTACGGCTGTTTCTTTACTTATTCAGGCAAACATGCTGCTTAACTTATTGATCGTGGAACCGTTGCCATAACTTATATACTGGGGATTCATAATCTTTTCGCATTGATGAACGAAGACTTCTTTGTTCTTCGCGGTCCCGTACATTTAAAACCCTTTGTATTCACCTCAAATATTTAACCCCCGACTCCACATCCTTGTGTCTGCGGCGCTCTTCCTCCCGTCGCTGCGACTGCATCGGGTTGTGGGAACGCTCTTTGATGCTCGATGACTTGCTCTGCAACTTAAGTGCTGGAAGTAACGTGAGAGAGTTTGCGGTCGCAAAGTAGCCGCACAAGAACGAAGTGAGCCGGGCCCACCTGTGAGAGGACACACACACACACACACAGAATCAGAATCAGAATCAGAAACAGTTTTATTGCCAGGAATGTTTTCACAAACAAACGAGGATTTTTTTTTTGGTGGAAGGTGCAACATTTGGACATGACAAACAAACAACAATCAACACGACAGAAAGACAACAAATAATGTGAAGTGTTTGGGTGTGTGCTTCAAGTGGTGTGTTTTAGTTAAAGTGCATGTTAAAGTGACGTGTGTGGAGGAGGGAAGAAGAAGGAGGAGGGAGGAGGAGGAGGAAGAGGAAGGCGGGAAGAAGGAGGAGAGGAAGGTGGAAGAAGAGGTGGTAGTCCTGGGGGTGACAGTCAGTCAGTCCCGGGGTCCATTGATGAGCCCGACCGCCGTCGGGAAAAAGCTTTGGTGTGGCGGGTGGTCTTGGTCATGATGGACGCAGCCTCCTCCCGAGGGAGGGACTCGAACAGGAGTGTCCAGGGTGGGAGGGGTCAGCGACAATCTTTTCGGCCCGCTTCAGTGACCTGGAAGTGAACAGGACCTGGAGGGAAGGCAGATTGCAACCGATAACCCTCTCGGCCGAGCGGATGATGCTCTGCAGCCTGCGCTTGTCTTTGGCTGTGGCTGCAGGGTGCCAGACGGTGATGGAGGAGCAGATGATGGACTCAACGATGGCCGTAGAATTGTACCATCATTCTCCCTGGCAGGTTGAATTTCCTCAGCTGCCTCAGGAAGAACATCCTCTGCTGGGCCTTCTTGGTGATGGAGCGGATGTTCAGCTCCCACTTGAGGTCCTGGGAGATGATGGAGCCCAGGAAGCGGTAGGACTCCACAGCGTCGACGGAAGTCACACAGGATGAGAGGGGCGGGTGGGGCTGCATTCCTCCTGAAATCCACAACCATCTCCACTGTCTTTAGAGCGTTGAGCTCCAGGTTGTTCTGACTGCACCAGGTCACCAGGTGGTCAGTCTCCCACCTGTAGGCGGTCTCGTCCCCACCAGAGATGAGTCCAATGAGGGTGGTGTCATCCGCGAACTTTAGGAGCTTGACGGACTGGTGACTGGAGGTGCAGCTGTTGGTGTACAGGGAGAACAGCAGAGGAGAAACATCACAGCCTTGGGGAACCCGTGCTGGTGGTCCGGGAGCCTGAGACGTGTTTCCCCAGCCTCACGTGCTGCTTCCTGTCGGTCAGGAAGTCTGTGATCCACCTGCAGGTGGAGTCGGGCACGTGCAGCTGGGAGAGCTTGTCCTGCAGCAGGGACGGGATGATGGTATTGAAAGCAGAGCTGAAGTCCACAAACAGGATCCTGGCGTAGGTTCCTCGGGAGTCCAGATGCTGGAGGATGTAGTGAAGGGCCATGTTGACTGCATCGTCTACAGACCTGTTGGCTCTGTAGGCGAACTGCAGGGGGTCCAGGAGTGGGTCGGTGATGGTCTTGAGGTGTGACAGGACCAGGCGTTCAAAGGACTTCATGACCACAGAGGTCAGGGCGATGGGCCTGTAGTCATTGAGTCCTGTGATCTTGGGTTTTTTGGGGACGGGGATGATGGTGGAGGCCTTGAAGCAGGCTGGAACGTGGCATGTCTCCAGGGAGGTGTTGAAGATGTCGGTGAACACCGGAGACAGCTGGTCAGCACAGTGCTTCAGGGTGGAGGGGAGGCGGAGTCCGGGCCCGCTGCTGCGGGGTTCTGCTTTTGAACAGCCTGTTGACGTCTCTCCAGGATGACGAGGGTCGTCGCTGAGTTGATGGAGGGTGCTCCAGAGGTGTGAGCCCCTGATGGGCTGGGGGAGGGTGGGCTGATGGTCTGTGGCTTGTTGATGGGGCTGTGGGGATGGTCTCAGGACTGCTCCATTGTCTTTCAAAGCGGCAGTAGAACTCATTTAGCTCGTCTGCCAGAAGCACATTGTTCATGGAGTGGGGTGATTTGGGCTTGTAGTTGGTGATCTGCCTGAGCCCTCTCCAGACAGAAGCAGAGTCGTTTGCTGAGAGCTGCTGTTGCAGTTTCTCAGAGTACAGACGTTTAGCATCTCTCACCGCCTTGCTAAACCTGTATTTGGACTCTGTGTACAGGTCCTTGTCCCCACTCCTGAATGCCTGGTCCTTCTGCAGTCTTAGCTTCCTGAGCTCCGCTGTGAACCAGGGTTTGTCGTTGTTATAACTCACCCTGGAGCTGGATGGAATACAGCTGTCCTCACAGAAGCTGATGTAGGAAGTTACAGCCTCTGTGTACTCATCCAGGCTGTTGGTAGCAGTCCTGAAGACATCCCAGTCAGTACAGTCCAAGCACGCCCGTAGATCCTCCAGAGCCTCACTGGTCCACTTCTTGAACTTCCTCACCACAGGTTTGCAGAGCTTTAGTCTCTGCCTGTATGAGGAATCAGATGAACCATGACGTGGTCAGAGTTTCCCAGTGCAGCTCGAGGACGGCGTGATAGGCCCTGCTGATTGTTGTGTAGCAGTGGTCCAGAATGCTCTTCTCTCTAGTAGGGCATTTAATTAACTGTCTATATTTAGGAGTTCGTGGCTGAGGTTTCCTTTGTTAAAATCCCAGTACAATAACTAAAGAGTCCGGGAAGGTCCGCTCCACACACCGTATCTGTTCGGCGAGGGTCCGCTGTGCCTCGTGCACGTTCCCGCGCGGCATGTAAACTCCGCCAGGATGAATGAAGCGAACTCACGGGGAGTAGAAGGGTTTGCAGTGAATGATAAAGATTCCAGGTCCGCGAACAGTGCTGTAGGATCACCGTTACGTCGTTGCACCAGCCGTTGTTGAGGTAAAAGCAGATTCCTCCACCCTTTGCTTTTCCGGAGAGCTCCGTGTCTCGGTCCGCTCGGAACAGCTGGAAGCCAGCGAGCTGGAGCGCAGAATCTGGTATCGATCCACTTAGCCATGATTCCGTAAAACACAGGGCGGAGGATGAGGAGAAGTCTCTGTCTCTCCCCACCAGCAGCTGGAGTTCGTCCAGTTTGTTGCACAGTGAGCGGACGTTGGAGACATATGCCCGCAGCGCTGTACGAGATCCCGTTTCCGTAGCCGCATAAGCGCCCCTGAGCGCTTCCTCTCCCGGCGTTTCACGCGTGAAGGTGAGCACACCTTTACAAAATGTCCAGTAACTCCACAGAAGTTAAAAACGTTGGAAATAAATCCGCTGGAGTTGTTCCCCTGATGTTCATGAGCTCTTCTCTGGTGAAAGAGCTCTGGGAATCACAGCAGAAAACAGTATTTAAAACGAAAACAACAAAAAACATCGCGCACCAACACACCGAGGCGGCCGTCCGCGGCGCCAACACACACACACACACACACACACACACACACACACACACACACACACACACACACACACACACACACACACACACACACACACACACACATACACACACACACACACACCAGTTGTTCGCTCTTTTCTTTCCCTTTGTTGGTCTTATTCTCCCGTTAATCACATTTTTTTCATCCCTCACTTGTCTTTCGAATGTGAGACAGTTAGAGCTGCAGTTCTTGCGGAGCTCATACACACACATGCTCACACACACACACACACACACACACACACACACACACACACTGGGTCATGGAAACTAGGGTAATGGAAAGCCCCTTTTCTTCTCCTCCGTTACCTTGAGTAAACTGCAGCCTCCGCTCACTCACTGGCAGCGCGGCGGAACGTCTCCGGCCTCCAGCGGCGATACGGAGACCCATGCGGCCTGCGGATCGTGCCTCTAAAATGTTTCCTGCTGCGACTGGAACACGAGACACATTTTTTCTTCTTTTTTTCTTGAGGAAATCCCCAGCGAGGCTCGGAGAAGTTTGACGAACAAGAAATTATAATAAGAAAGACGTAGGGAATTTTCTTTCTTCTGCACAGCAGTCTAACGCATGGAGCCATACAGGAAGGTATGGACATGTGGTGACTCAGCAGGTACGCTTTAGGAATAATGTTTGGTTTCCAACCCCCTTATAGCTCCGCCCCTTATCTCTACATCACCTCATGTGAGCTCAGCGGATAGAAAACCACCTCCTGCAACTCGCCGTTCAGAAGGGACTTTATTTGATGCTTCTATCTCACGTATCGACGCACGGCTTTCCCCCCCGACTGTGCTGCCGAGCCTCCCTCATGCTCGTACTAAACCGGTGCTTTGCTGTGGAGCTCTGTGGTCAGTGTTGTTACTCTTTGACAGATGTTGAGCAACACGACACGCACGGAGAACGTAGCGGTTCCACATGTGCGTCCAACCCAGATTTGGGGTTCTCTCTGATGGGGACCAGAGCGACGAGACAAAGGATGACAATACTTAAAGCGAACCCCCGCTGCACTGCTGTCAGAGTCCCGCCGCCGCCGCTGATCACGCAGTTTCTTTCAGGAGATGCCAAAACTCAGTGAACATCACGGCCCCCCCCCCCCCCCAGGCTGTAACAACGTTCAGGTTATCGTTTCACGTCACTTTTCAAACAGCTTGTACTTTATTGTTTGACAATACTGCTGTCTTACTTTGTAATGTCCTGATGTCGAGGACAGTGCTGTTGGGCAATGTAACAATACCTCTTTATTCCCTCACTGCAAACCAGATTATGACGTTATTATAAAGAGATTGCCATCAGATTGCACACAGAACAGAACATGCTCTTTTGCTGGGTGGTGCAAAAAAAGGGAAATACTTATTCTAGTATTCACTCTGTTAAACAGTATGTAGCCAAATATGTAAAACAGTCCATTTGCACCACATTTTGCACATTACACATCGCTGTTTCCTCTTTTCCAGTCGTTTCTCCTTCATCTATCAACAGCTTCCCTTTTTATTTAGTGCAATTCATCCATAAAATTACATTTACAAGTTGCATGTGCTCGTTTATAATGTGTTGGCAGCGTGGTTAGTCAGCGGGTCTGGCTTGTGTCTCCGATAAGCCGGCCGCGCTGTGATGGCGGTCCAACCGGACTCCTTATCGCACCGCTTCCCGTGACGCGGCGCTCGGGAAGGGTCAGAGGTCAGGAAGCTCCGTTCCACGGCAGAACAGTTATTAGTTTTACCGGAACGAATCGCCACACATGGAGATTTAATTTGGCCCCCGAAACCCTCAGCGGAGACGTGGAAGCGGCTGGGAACCCGGGGAATAAACTCCAGTTGGCCTGCGTTGTCTCTCAGGCTCCGCCCCCACACCAACACACTCATTGATGAGACGATGGACGTCACTTCTGTCCAAACTGCTGCCCGTGTCTGAGAGAACAATTCAACTGATCGAGTCACAGGAATCTTCTGCTTGAGAGGCTGTAATGACCATTTCACGAGGAAGTGGCAGCCTTTCATTTCCTATTTCCAAGACCTGTCAGTGTTGCCCAATGATTGAGGCGCGTTAGGTTCTGTCCATCTGTCTGATTTATTGCAACCAAATCCATGTATTACAAAAATCTGTGAACAAATGTAAAGGCCATGGGTGTGGGTGGGTTTGTGGGTGGGCGTATTATGATTCATTATTTTTCCTTATTTTCAATTGTTTTTTTATTTTTATTTTTTATTTATTAGTTGTGTTTCTTCTCATTTTTCACTTTACGTTGTCTGTTTGCTCTACCTTCCTGTCACTTTATGCAGTACTACTGCAAACAGAACAACACACACAAAATAAAAATAAAAATAATACTTGTTCGCTGATCCCTGTCGCTATATTGTGCACATTCTCGAATAAAGTATATATATATTAAAAAAAAGAAGGAATCTTCTGCTTGGAGCTTTGAAGCATGTTTTCGGGGCCCCGCCTCAGTGATGTCACCGCAGGTGTTTCTTCCTTTTACAGCTGATGGGAAACTCGTGCGGACGGACCGACGCCGGACGAGGTCGCACGTCCACATTTCCGCCTCCTGCAACTCAGAGTTGATTTATTGTGTTGACTAATCCACACACCTACATGATCTCATGTGTTTTACTGGCAAGGAGCCAGCGGGGAAGAGGTTCACTCTGCACCCTTTGCACTTCCCCGTCACTTGTGAATGTTCTAGTCACCCGGTAACCGTGAGAGCCTGAAGCTAAACTAAATGTTTGGCTCATGAACTGCACGTATTATAAGAGTGTTAACTGAAGCGACGGGAGCGCCATGTAAACAGTTTTTTCTGTATAATAGCTGCTTGACAAGGTGTTGCTAAATCTGTGTGTATAAAAAGAGAAAAGATGATTGACATGGAGGAAAGGAGCAACGAGAAGATCTTCACTAACGTGCGTGTATTTATCTCTTAGTTGGGTCTTTCGTTGGACGCGGTGACTCGGTCACACGCAGGATAAACAGAGAGAGCTCACGGCTGGAGGTCAGCTCAACACAAACCACTTCATGCAACACTTTTGGATCCCTGGTGTCTCAGATGAGAAGACTGTGAACTCTTTCCTGTCATGTCATAATCTGTATTTCTGACCTGTTCTTATTATTTCAGGCAAGGCAGAATCACCACGATTACACCAACAGCAGACCTGAGAGCATCATCTCACTAAATCTTTATTTTCAGAGAAAAGCATATACTGTATGTATATATATATATATATGTATATATATATATATGTCACTTATATATGCAGGATATATATATACATATATACGTATATATATATATGTATATATATATATATGTATATATTTATATATATGTCACTTATATATGCAGGATATATATATATGTATATATATATTAGGGCTGTGAAACGATTACAATTTTTAATCGGGTTAATCACAGGTTTTTGTGGATTAATCATGATTAATCACATATTACCGATATTCTCGGTATATTTTGTGAGAACATAGAGATTTATGACAAAAGACGGATATATACATTTATACATTCTTCTATACAATGGTGCTGCAACTCAGCAGTTATTTAGCAGTTTTCTTCCATATGGAACATTAATACATCTTCATCCTAAACAGAATGTTTAACCCTCCTGTTACCTTTCGGGTCAATTTGACCCCATTCAATGTTTAATGTCGGTGTTCTTTGGGGTCAATTTGACCCCAGGCTGTTTTTCACTGTCAAACATATAAGAAATATAAACTTTTATTTTTATTTAAAGGGCTATTTAGGTAGTCAACAAACAAACATAAAGTACCTCACACTTAAACTTGGGAAGCAATATTAATTCTAATAATTTTCTGGAGGTTTTAATTGCTGGGGTCAAATTGACCGAGGGTAAAATATGTTAGTAAATGTAAAGGTAACAGGAGGGTTAAACAGAGCATGTTTCTCTTGTTTGTCAACCATTAACTCCACCATGATACAATCTAAAGGCCTCTAGTCTTCCTCTAGCAGCTGCTGAGGCAAACTGACTGTGTGGGTTTTCTTCATGAACTGGGCCGTGATGAAAGGGACGGCGGGAGCACCGCTGCAAAGCTGAAACCTCACCGGCCCGGACAGGTGGACAGATTGACAAGTGACTTTTTTTGCTCGGTCGATGCGCGCGCACGGAGCTCTGTGGCGCGCCAGACGGAGATCGATAAGTGTTAACGCAACGCGAAGAGACAGAAATGACATGCTGCTGTGGAGATACGATCAACAACAGACGTTTAGTTTAATCAAAGAACAAAGACGTGCTATAGAGAACATGTCAGGGGGCGGGCCAATCTTTTTAATGTCATGCGATCTACCGACACTACGCCGCGATCGACTGGCAGGTCGCGATCGACGTGTTGAGACCCTGATCTACAGGAAGTAAAAGTCGTAACAAGGTTTCCGTAGGTGAACCTGCGGAAGGATCATTACCGATGAACAGACCGTCTGCATGAGAGCGGACAGAGTTCAGATTGAAGTGGTGTATTGGAAGCTCATTTTGCAAGTGACTTTTTTTTCGTCCCGACGACCAACAACAGACAGATTGGAAGCTCATTCTGCACATGCGTTAAATGCGTAAAAAAAAAACAACTAGTTAAACCTGAAATTGGATTAACTGAGTTAACGCGTTATTTTTCACAGCACTAATATATATATGTCACTTATATATGCAGGATATATATATATACATATATATGTATATATATATATGTATATACATATATATATGTCACTTATATATGCAGGATATATATATATATACATATATATATATGTATATACATATATGTCACTTATATATGCAGGATATATATATATACATATATATGTATATATGTCAATTATATATGCAGGATATATATATATATATATACATATATATGTATATATATGCATGTATATATGTATGTATATACAGGACTGTCTCAGAAAATTAGAATATTGTGATGAAGTTCTTTATTTTCTGTAATGCAATTAAAAAAACAAAAATGTCATGCATTCTGGATTCATTACAAATCAACTGAAATATTGCAAGCCTTTTATTCTGATTTATTGCTGATTATGGCTTACAGCTTAAGAAAACTCAAATATCCTATCTCTAAATATTAGAATATCATGAAAAAGTATACTAGTAGGGTATTAAACAAATCACTTGAATTGTCTAATTAACTCGAAACACCTGCAAGGGTTTCCTGAGCCTTGACAAACACTCAGCTGTTATAAATCTTTTTTTTTACTTGGTCTGAGGAAATATTAACATTTTATGAGATAGGATTTTAGAGTTTTCTTAAGCTGTAAGCCATAATCAGCAATATTAAAAGAATAAAAGGCTTGCAATATTTCAGTTGATTTGTAATGAATCCAGAATGCATGACATTTTTGTTTTTTTAATTGCATTACAGAAAATAAAGAACTTCATCACAATATTCTAATTTTCTGAGACAGTCCTGTATATGTCACTTATATATGCAGGATATATATACATATACAGTATGTATCCTCCCCACCGCCATCTGCCTGATGGATCGTGGAGGTCTCCATCGTGGAATATGCCTACTATGAACTATTCATACACTCTGTCATATTCATTGAATGTATTTTAACTCTAAATCTGTCCTTCTGTACACATTACATCTATTGCATCTGTCCATCCTGGAGAGGGATCCTCCTCTGTTGCTCTCCTCCAGGTTTCTTCCCTTTTTTTCCCCCTGAAGGGTTATTTGGGAGTTTTTCCTGGTCCGATGTGAGGTTTTGGGGCAGGGATGTCTATGTGTACAGATTGTAAAGCACTCCGAGACAAATTTGTAATTTGTGAAATTGAGCTATACAAATAAACTGAATTGAATTGAATATATATAATGGGGACTCCCTAAAACTTGACCATTCACCCGATTGGATTTTGCAGGATATATATATGTATATATATATATATACATACTTTCAGGGTTCGTACGATTATGGAAAACCTGGAAAAGTCATGTAATTTAAAAATAGTTATTTCCAGGCCTGAAAAAGTCCTAGAGACAAATTAATTAAATTAAAAGTTTAGGAAAAGTCATGGAAATGTGTTATATTCACAGTTTGATTAAAAGAATAAACTATTGTCTCTCATTCTTTTGTGTCATTTAAGATATACACTCATGTATACACAAAAAGATTACCATAAACCGTTCACTCCCACTTAATATCATATCAACTGTTAGCATGCTAACAAGATAAACTAAGATGGTGAACATAGCAAATCTATACCGTATAGATTATGCTATCATGTTCTTAGCATTTAGCATTTAGCTCAAAGCGCTACACAGCCTCAATACAGCCACTAACATGGCTGTAGACTTGTGTTTTAATTGGTCTGGGTCACTGCAGGTGAGCTGCAGCTCCGCTCTGTCAGCTTCACTTTTCCATGTAAATATCTCACGTTGGACCCGGTGACCCAGACCCGGCACCAGAGGCACCTGCAGCGGGTCACAGGAGGGGTTCCTGCTCTGGGGGAGCATCAAGAGAAGAACGTCGGACGCGAAGCCAAAACATCGCAACAAAATCAAGCCCACATCAACGCTTTCCATCACGGCAGATGTGTTCCATTAAAATGATATTTCAAGGTCGATACGCAGATTAAGAGGTTATTCGTTGTGTAGAAACAACATCATCTCATGTCCCGGTGTTGAACAAGACTGTTTGATACAACACTGAATAACCTCATGTGTGTGTGTGTGTCTTGATCTAATAAGGCACATCATATCTGGATAGAAGTTAAAAAGCCTTTGATACTTTTCATCTGTCTCCCAGTGAATGAACCAAACCATTAGCGGCAACCGTAGCGGTCGAATAAAAATCTCAAAGATTATTCTCAAAACATGACTTCCTTCTTCAGATGTTAAGACACTAAGACGGGTCCAAAAACATCCAACTCTGTGTGAATAAACACACATGCCCTTGTGCTAATCAAAGGCACATACAGCCATGATGTACACACACACACACACACACACACACACACACACACACACACACACACACACACACACACACACACGGACCAGGGTCTACCTAATACACAAGTATATACGCGAGGACACAGGCACACGTGTTTTAAAGCAAGTGATGTAAGGAAGGAGAGTGAATCATCAAGGAGAAAGCTGCTAAAGAGGAAACAATAAAATCACCCAGAGAGAGAGAGAGAGAGAGAGAGAGAGAGAGAGAGAGTGAACAAACACCTCTTTCCAATAACAATCCTGCGGTCACTTTGTTCTCTCGGTCCCGCCCACTGAGGCCCGGGAGCTCTGCAAGGTCACTTCTCAGGTGTGAGCTTCATGCCTCTCAGAGACAGGTGGCGATGCCCATGAGCTCAAACTAAACTCACGCACGGCGTGCGTATGAGATGACGATGCATCAACCGGTACGGTGGTCACGGATTTGAGGACTGCAGCGTTCCCTGGAAGACCCGTGGGACCCGGATGTGAAGCATCCCTGAGGAGGAAGACGTCGTTCAGCTGTAAGGCCGAGAGAAGTTAGTTTTCTTGTGTGGATATTACGCAAGAACGAGTATTTTAACCTTATGACGCAGTTGTATGGTTCTTGTCATATGTTCTAACAGTCCCATTGTACGCATGGATACGCATGTGTGTGATTTAAATGTGCAACGTTCGTTTTAATGGAATCAAAGTGGTTGCAGGTCAACAGGAGGGATGCTGGTACCTGCATTGCTTGGTAGGCGTTTATACTGGAGATATACCCTTTACATTACTTCACTGTGCATTTGTATCAATGGTTCAATGGTTAAAAAGATCAATGGTTACAAATATTACCATAAACCGTTCACTCCCACTCCTTCAAAATAAAGTTCCAAAGAGATCCTCCAGGGCACATTTAATCAGCCTAACTGATCACCTCATGCCATTGTTGTCACATGCTGTCAGACATTTAGCATTTGACACGTTTTAATGAAACACTTCTTTATATTATAAGCTGTTCCTAAGTATTATTAGCACTTATGAGGCCAAAGACAATAAAATAAACTGAATACACATGAAGTGCAACCGTAACAACGTGGTCCCTTTGTGCGGGTAGACACACATGCAGCGGTGAAGAGAGCAACAACAACAATGCACCACGTTGTTGTTGTTGACATTGTTTCTCAGGCCCAACGTTGACCAACATGGTCGTTGTCTCTGGATCTCGGGCTCAGGGACAAAGTTATCACAAACTCGTTAACGGGCGCCATTAAAGTTCAGATTGGCATCTTCTTTAAAAGCTTTTTTTATTGTTATATTTGTTTATGTTGTTAAACATAAATACATAAAAATCACACCTTTGGTAATCTGTGGCTGTCGCAGGAATGTAATAGGCTCTTTCAAACATGTGGCGTTTTAGACCAATCATGACACAGTGATTGCGTAACACCCTAAGGTAAGGTCTGTGTCTCTTGTTTGCTCAAACCCTACACATGTGATTGCTCATGCCCTACATCTGTAGTTTCCTGATTGCTCATGCCCTACACCTGTAGTTTCCTGATTGCTCATGCCCTACACCTGTAGCTTCCTGATTGGTCATGCCCTACACCTGTAGTTTCCTGATTGCTCATGCCCTACATCTGTAGTTTCCTGATTGCTCATGCCCTACACCTGTAGTTTCCTGATTGCTCATGCCCTACACCTGTAGCTTCCTGATTGGTCATGCCCTACACCTGTAGTTTCCTGATTGCTCATGCCCTACATCTGTAGTTTCCTGATTGCTCATGCCCTACACCTGTAGTTTCCTGATTGCTCATGCCCTACACCTGTAGCTTCCTGATTGGTCATGCCCTACACCTGTAGTTTCCTGATTGCTCATGCCCTACATCTGTAGTTTCCTGATTGCTCATGCCCTACATCTGTAGTTTCCTGATTGCTCCTGCCCTACATCTATAGTTTCCTGATTGCTCATGACCTACACCTGTGATTTCCTGATTGCTCATGCCCTACACCTGTAGTTTCCTGATTGCTCATACTCTACACATGTGATTGCTCATACCCTACACCTGTAGTTTCCTGATTGCTCATGCCCTACACCTGTAGTTTCCTGATTGCTCATGCCCTACACCTGTAGTTTCCTGATTGCTCATGCCCTACACCTGTAGTTTCCTGATTGCTCATGCCCTACATCTGTAGTTTCCTGATTGCTCATGCCCTACACCTGTAGTTTCTTGATTGCTCATGCCCTACATCTGTAGTTTCCTGATTGCTCCTGCCCTACATCTATAGTTTCCTGATTGCTCATGACCTACACCTGTGATTTCCTGATTGCTCATGCCCTACACCTGTAGTTTCCTGATTGCTCATACTCTACACATGTGATTGCTCATGCCCTACACCTGTGGCTTCCCCTCTTATATATAATCCCACTCTTTCCCTTGTCCCCTGACAGATTGTTGTCATTGATACCTGTTGTTAGTCTCTTGTGTGACTTTGCCTTCTAGTTACTTGAGTAACTCAGTTTGTGTGTCTCGTGCACACTGTAGTCTAGTGATGGTGAGATGAAGCCTGTATTCTGTGTGTGTAAATGTTCCCAAAATTGTAGTATCATATGATATGCAGGTTGTGTAATAATGTTATGGTGTCACTTTAGGAAAATGGCATGGGCTTAAGCAGGCGGAGTGAACGTGTGTGTGTGTAACTAGGAAGAGGGGACTGAATATGTTTGTGGAACTTGGACAGTGATGTACGGGACAGGGGACATTTTATTCATTTTTTTTCAGAAATAACAGTTTCTCAACAGTTCCATCTTATCACCTATCCTTCTCTCCTAATTCTCCAAACTATCTCTCTCTCTAAACTCTCCAAACTCTCAACCAACAACCCACATTTTGAATGGAGCCTGAGGGGTTTATATTGCTGTCAAACCTCCCGGCAAAATCTGAACCACTTCCCGAAGCAGTCACGTGGTACAGCCGGGCAGCGAGGCTTCGGACGTCATCATTTTTGGCTCCTCCCCTAAATGAAGCAAGCCTCGATACGCGCTTCGAGGAAACGCCCCCTCCATTACTCGACACACGCTTCGAAGCGTCGGCACATCTCGTAACAACACTACTGTAGTCCAAAGTCAGGGTTTTATGATACCTGTCGAGCTTTATTCCCCCCTTGAATCTTAAATAAGCAATATATTGTATTATTCACAACTTTTTAGTGCGTGTTTTGCCCTGACATGTTATTTAGTCAATCAGAACTTTTCTCTACACAATCCACATTTCGTTGGATGCCATTTTTAAATCATTCACAATAATTTAGCATCGCATTTTGGGTGATTCTATAGACCCAATCTGTGTTTCATCTTCAGGAGAAGTAACATAGAAGAGGGCGGGCGTCCCATCTGCATCAGGCCACATGAATAATCCTGTCTGCCGATGCCGCGACACGGGGAACTCCTTCAAGCTGCTCGACACATGAAACTCCTCAGTGGATCAGGGCTGATTAAGCCTAATAGTTTGATCGTTGCTAACCTCTCCCAGAGTGTCCCCAGAGTCAAGAAAACCTCAGAAATATAGAATATTCTATATCACGTAATCATTTCCAGCCTCTGGGTTTGCTCTCCGCAGCCTCCAAGAGGTGCACCCTTTCTTTGGTCTCGTAATCCCTTTGTTCTTCCACTCTCTTTGCTCTCTCCCTTCTCTTGCCTCCTTTCTCTTGTACTTCACCTCCGTGCATCCACATGACGTCGGCCTGTGTGTCTTGTCACTTCACAGAAGCGAGAGGACTGTGACTGACAGTGCAGCCGCTGTAATTACTGGAGCTCGTAGTCCTGTTTCCACCGCGCTCACTCCCCGCCCCCCTGCAGAGTCACGTTTGGGCCTGATGGGAACCACATTGTGGGATCTGCCAAGTTAGACAGGGACTTCAAAGACACACACACACACACACCTTTCATATTTCTCCCAAACCATTAGCAGCAACCGTATAGCAGTATAACACAAATCATAATATAAGTAGACGGGTCCAAAAACACCCAAATCTGTGTGAATAAACACACATGCCCTCGTGCTAATCAAAGGCACATACAGCCATTATGTACCGACACATACACCCACACACACACACACACACACACACACACACACACACCTGCACCCACACACCAACTCTGGACTACAGTGTGCACGACGTCAGGACAAACAAACAAACTGAAATCGTTGCACATCAATCCCGACCGCGTGATTGGCCGATGCCATTACGTGTGTTTAGGAGAGAATTCAATAAGAAGTTAACCAGCAGGAGTTATCAGCTTGTAGAAGATGTCGCGGCTGTGTCCAGTCGCCGTCGCGGCAGCTCCGCGGAGATTGTGCGCTCTTTTAGTTTTTGTGTTTATTTTTAATATTTTCTTTGCCACAAACACATCGGCACTAACAACATACGACCGCAGCACACTTTTGGACATAAACTTTTGCGCAAAACAAGGGTTTTTGTCCACTTTTTCCATCGATCCAGCGTGGCCGGCAGAGATTGTACGAGCGAACCACAACAACAACAGTGGAGCCGCTACTACGGGAGACGACGAAAACATCGAGGGAAACGGGCGGAATTCGGAACAGACTGAGAGTTCAAGCCCACCGTCCACCTTTGCCCAGCATCCTTCTTGCTAACGTCCAGTCTCTGGAAAATAAGATGGATGATGTTAGGGCAAGGATCAGATTCCAACGGGACATGCGGGATTGTAACATCTTTTGTCTGACGGAAACATGGCTGAACCCGCTGGTGCGGATCGAGTCATATGCCCACCCGAGTCCTTCTCTGTTTTCCGTGCAGACAGAACGGAAGGGTCTGGTAAATCAAATGGTGGAGGGTTTAGCTTCATGACAAACAACATGTGGTGTGACCCCAAGAACATTAAGACTCTTTCTCGTTCCTGCTCCGAACCTGGAACATCTGACGATCTCATGCCGTCCATTCTACCTTCCCCGGGAGTTCAGCTCGGTCATCACCACAGCCGTCTACATTCCACCACAAGCGGACACCGACGTAGCACTATCGGACCTACATGATGTGTTATGTCGGCATCAGAACAAGTATCCCGACGCGGCTGTGGTGGTGGCTGGGGACTTTAACAAGGCAAACCTAAAAAAAGTCATGCCGAACTTTCACCAGCACATTACGTGTGCTACCAGAGGGGAAAGAACGTTGGACCACTGCTATACGCCATTCAAGAGAGGCTACAAGGCTGTCTCTCTCCCTCCGTTAGGGAAATCAGACCATGCCGCCATTTTTCTGCTTCGGAGTATAAACAAAGGATCGCGGGAAGCGGTAGTGACGAGGAACGTAATGCGGTGGTCTGACCAATCAGAGGCTGAGCTACAGGACGCTCTGAGTATCGTCGACTGGGACATGATCCAATCCAGTTCCAGTGACGTCAGCGAGTTTTGGAAGTAGCAATGAGCCTCATAGCAACGCTTAACGGACACCATCGTCCCCACGGTAAAAGTTAGGGTCTTTCCTAACCAAAAGCCGTGGGTTGATAGATCCATCCGTGAAGCTGTGAACGCCCGTACCGCTGCCTATAACTCCGGTCTTGTATCCGGCAACATGGACGAGTACAAGGCAGCGGTCTATGGACTGAGGAGGGCGGTGAAGGACGCCAAAAGGAGGTACCGAGACAGAGTGGAATCACAGATGGAGCAGCGCGACACCAGGCGCCTATGGCAGGGGCTACGGACTATCACAAACTACCAGAGCAGACCCGCGCAATGGTGAGTGCCGACGCATCCCTAGCGGACGACCTGAACTCATTTTATGCACGGTTTGAGGCTAGCAACAACAGCGCTAGCTCGCCGGCTAACAACAACACCGTTAAGCGTAGCCGAGGTGAGTTCTACCGCTGGGGCGAACACACACTCTCTGTGACCGAGCACAGTGTGAGGAGGGCTCTGTTGAGGGTGAACACCAGGAAAGCTGCAGGTCCAGATGGCATATCTGGGCGAGTACTGAAGACCTGTGCTAACCAGCTAGCTCCAGTGTTCACCACAATATTCAACCTCTCCCTGGCTGAGTCCGTGGTCCCCGCCTGCTTCAAGAGATCCACTATTGTCCCTGTGCCCAAGAATGCTTCTCCAGCATGTATGAATGACTACCGACCGGTGGCCCTCACCTCGGTGGTCATGAAATGCTTTGAGAGGCTGATAAAGGACTACATCTGCGCCTTCCTCCCTTCCTCCATGGACACGCTGCAGTTTGCTTATCGCCCAAACAGATCCACGGATGATGCTGTCTCCCAGGTACTGCACACCACACTCTCTCATCTGGACATCCAGAGGGGGGGCTATGTGAGACTGCTGTTCATTGATTATAGTTCAGCTTTCAACACCATAGTCCCCTCCAGACTGGCCGGCAAGCTGATTGAGCTGGGACTGAACACCCGTGTGTGCTTGGATCCTGGACTTCCTGACCGCCAGGCCACAGGTGGTCAGGGTGGGCAGACACACCTCCAAATCCCTCACCCTGAACACAGGATCGCCCCAGGGTTGCGTCCTCAGCCCCTACTGTACTCCCTGTACACACATGACTGTGTGGCCAGGTTCAGCTCAACACCATCATCAAGTTTGCGGATGACACAGTGGTGGTGGGCCTGATCTCCGACAACGACGAGAAGGCCTATCTGGAGGAAGTTGCTGATCTGTCACTCTGGTGCCAGGACAACAGCCTCATCATGAATGTCACCAAAACTAAGGAGCTGATTGTGGACTTTAGGAGGGTACAACAACAGAGGACGTACTCACCACTGGGGATTAACGGGACTACTGTGGAGAGGGTGAGCGGGTATAAATACCTGGGAGTCCACATCACCGAGGATCTGACATGGTCAACAAACACAGACACTCTGGTGAGAAAGGCAAGGCAGCGCCTCTACCACCTCAGGCAGCTGAGGAAATTTAAAGTTTCCCAGAGGATCCTTCAGTCCTTCTACTCTGGAGCTGTAGAGAGCGTCCTGACAGGAAGCATCACAGCCTGGTTTGGCAACTGCTCCGCTCAGGACAGGAAGGCTCTGCAGAGAGTAGTGCGTTCGGCTGAGCGCACTATTGAACTACACTCCCACCCTGCAGGACTTGTACACCAGGAGGTGCAGAACCAGAGCCGGCAGGATCATGAAGGATCCTCACCACCCCAACAACAGACTGTTTCAGCTGCTGCGGTCAGGCAGGCGCCCTCGTAGTCACGCTGCAAGAACAGAGAGACTGAGACGGAGTTTCTTTCCTCAGGCCATCAGGATTGTGAACTCCGACCTCACCAGGACCCCCACATAGACCCACACAACTGCCCCTCTTAGGCACACACACACACACACACACACACTTACTGTAAATATTGTGTTGTTTTTTATTTGTAAATAGTGTGTACTTGTTGCCCTTGCACATTCCTGCTGAGCATTGCCACTTTCATTTCACTGCACACCCTGTGTGTGTATGTGACAAATAAAACATCTTGAATCTTGAATCTTGAATCTTGAATCTTGAACACACACCTGCACCCACACACCAACTCTGGACTACAGTGTGCACGACGTCAGGACAAACAAACAAACTGAAATCGTTGCACATCAATCCCGACCGCGTGATTGGCCGATGCCATTACGTGTGTTTAGGAGAGAATTCAATAAGAAGTTAACCAGGTCCAGTTTGAGAGAATTTCCTCATGAAACGGTCCAGAAGTATCCGAGCAGGAACAATGTCTGCATTGGCAACTACCGGTTTTACAATGAAACTGGATGCATTTCAAATAATACATCATCTTGTATATAATGAATAAATGTGACACAATATGCAACGCATATAATTGATCGCTGTGTTTCCTGGAGAGCTGAACGAGCGTTCAAATTTAGAAAAGCTAAAGGTTAAAATACAAGCGCTCTGTGGAAATTGGCTGTAGGCCCAGAGTCATATATATTATATATATATATATATATATATATATATATATATATATATATTATGAATATATATATATATATATATATATGTGTTATGTATATATATATATAAATATTATATGTATTTTCAATTTTATATTCATATATATTATATACATATTATATTTTATAGATATTATATTTTATATATTTATAATATTTTATATTTATATATATATTCATTTTCATTTATATATATTCTATTTCATATGTATATATTATATTTTATATATACATATTTATATTTTGTTATATATATATGTATATTATATTACATATATATTCTATTATATATATATATTCTATTCTATATATTCTATTATTTATATATATATATATATATATATTCATTTTTGTTTATATATATTCTATTTTATATATATATAATATTATATATATAATATTATATATATTTATTTTATATATATTCTATTATATATATATATATATTATGTTATATATATTTATTTTATATATATTCTATTTTATATATATTTATTTATATATAATTTTTTAAATACATCTATATATTCTTTTTTATTTAAAAAAAGTGCCAATATGGATAATAAACAGGAGATCAAACTTTAGGCCTTGCTGAATAAGTGGCACACTACTTGTATTCATGCAGGCATTTCTCATTCTGCAACACCTCATGACAAAACAAGTCCAATCCTAAAAATAAAAAGTAAAGTAACAAATGTCTGCATTACTGTAACTTGTGTGCACATTCTTCCAACGTAAAACACTCCGCGTCCACATGTTTGATGCACAACGTGCCGACTCGTGACATCCAATATGATGACTTCAGGTGCGACAGGTCCGTGAGCACACGTCTGTCTTCATCTCCATCAGAGCTGATGTTGGTCGGATAACAACATGTGGAGACTTTGAAGTGCACAGCGACCTCCGCGGCCGGATGAGCCGGTCCAAGGTCGTCTCTCCGTCGCCCTCGTGCTCACCGTCATCACCCGTCCAGAGCTGCAGCGAGGAAATCATCCCGCTGTGTCGAGGAGGCAGACAAGGTCACAACCTGCAGGTCACCAAGGTCACACGGTCCGTCCTCTCTCCTTCTGCCTCGTTCGTTATCACTGCATAATCCATAAATCCTTGCATGTAACCTTCTTCCCCCCCCCCCTCTGTCTCTCTCTCTCTCTCTTTCCAACCTGTGTGTCATCCCCCCTCCCCCACACCCACGTTCCTCTGTGGTCTATGAGTTGCGTTCGCTGCCGAGAAGACAGGAAGTTCGCGCGTAAAGCAAAAAGCGGGAACAGGGGCCACGTCTAAGCGTGAGGTCACCCCGTGGTTCCGCTCGCCCCCCCGGCTGAGTCCCGGGGGCGGCGAGCCGGCGCTATTAGAGACGCCGCGGGTCGGCACGGCGGGTGAGGGTCAAAGCACGGAGACGTTCATCTCGTTCTGCTGGACGGAAACGTCAAGAACCAGCAGACGGCTCCGGGGCCGGGCTGTGAGTTTAAGATGCTTGACATTTATTTTGGGAAAAAGAAAAAAAAATGATTCATTTATGTTGGTTGTTGGTTTGTTTTATTGTTACGAGTCACGACTACATTATGTTGACATGGTTGAGTGTGTATATATATATGTATATATACATATATATATACAGTATATATATATACTGTATATATATACAGTATATATATACAGTATATATATATACTGAATATATATGTATATATACAAATATATATATACAGTATATATATACAGTATATATATATATACAGTATACATACTGTATATATATATTGTATCATGCAACATTGCATTGTAATGTCTATTTTAATATATATATGTATATATATACAGTATATATACAGTATATACAGTATATATATATATATATATATGTATATTGCAATGTTGCAATGTAATGTATATTTTAATCGGACCTGACATTTTTATTACCTTCGCATTGAAAATGCCGGAAGCCACGGACCAGAGTCGTGTGCCTCCCGGGGGCCAGAGCGGGCGACGTGGAGTCTTGTTTGAAGCTGCTGGCTAAGGATAAGCGGAGATACAGTCAGATTGTAATACACGCCGGTGGTAATGACGCGAGCCGCCGCTCGAACTCACTAAAATTAATGTGGAATCGGTGTGCTTATGCCAAGACGTTGTCGGACACCGTAATTTTCTCTGGCCCTCTCCCAAATTTGCAGACAGACGAATTGTATAGCCGAATGTCGTCTTTCAACCGCTGGCTGTCGAGGTGGTGCCCAGCGAATAATGTGGGCTACGTAGACAACTGGAAGACTTTCTGGGGAAAACCTGATCTGATGAGGAGACGGCATTCATCCCACGTTGGACGGAGCGCGTCTCATTTCTGCGAATATGACCAAGTTGATCACCGGACTTAATCTATGACAACCCAGGTTTCAGATCAGGAACCGGGAGCAGAGTTGTAGTTTAACACCCTTCTCTGCTCTTCCATTCGAGCAGTTACCCACCCTTGACTTTAGAGTAGAGACTGTGTCTGTCCCACGGCCACTTCAATTAAATAAATCAAAAGTAAGCAGAGAGAGTCGTACACAATAACCTTATACAAGTTAACACAATTATTTCAGCAGTGCAACAAAATAGGTCTATTAAATGTGGTCTCCTAAATATTCGATCTCTGTCATCTAAAGCTGTGTTACTGAATGATTTAATATCAGATAATCACATTGATTTATGTTGCCTAACTGAAACCTGGCTGAGCCATGAAGAATATGTCTGCCTGAATGAATCGACTCCTCCAAGTCATATTAATATTCACATTCCTCGAGGCACCGGTCGAGGAGGTGGAGTAGCAGCCATCTTTGAATCGAGCCTATTAATTAATCCTCAACCAAAATTACACTACACCTCATTTGAAAGCCTTGTTCTTAGTCTTTCACATCCAACCTGGAAAACACTACAGCCAATTCGATTTGTGATTCTGTACCGCCACCAGGTCCATATTCAGAGTTTATATCTGAATTCTCAGAATTTATATCAAGTTTGGTTCTTAAAACCGATAAAGTTATTATTGTTGGAGATTTTAATATCCATGTGGATGTTGATAATGATTGCCTTAGTGCTGCATTCATCTCCTTGTTGGACTCGATTGGCTTCTGTCAGAGAGTACAGAAACCCACTCACAGCTTTGGCCACACGCTTGATCTTGTTCTTACTTATGGCGTTGACATTGAGCATTTGAACGTCCTTCCCACAGAATCCTCTTCTGTCAGACCACAACCTCATAACTTTTGAATTTATACTACCGGAGTACTCCGTTAGTCAAAGTTTCTACACTAGATGTCTAACTGATAGTGCTGTAGCTAAATTTAAAGAAGCGATTCCTTCTGTATTTGATTCGATACCACGTCTCAATATAACAGAGGACTCCTGGTCTAACTTTAGTCCGTCCCAGATTGATCATCTTCTTGACAGTGCCATAGGCTCTCTGAGAATGACACTGGACTCGATAGCCCCTCTGAAGAAGAAGACAGTGAGGAAGAGGAGGTTTGCTCCCTGGTATAACCCTCAGACCCGCAAACTGAAGCAAGCGTCACGAAAGCTTGAGCATATGGCGTTCAACTAATCTCGAAGAATCCCGCTTAGTTTGGCGAGATAGTCTTAAAACATATAAGAAGGCCCTCCGTAATGCCAGAGCAGCCTATTACTCATCAATAATAGCAAAATAAAAACAACCCCAGGTTTCTCTTCAGCACTGTAGCCAGGCTGACAGAGAGTCACAGCTCTGTGGAGCCGAGCATTCCTATAAACCTTAGTGGTAATGACTTTATGAACTTCTTTAATGAAAAGATTTTAACTATTAGGGACAAGATTAATAATCTCTTGCCCATAACCAGTGCCAATCTGTTCTCAAGTGGAATGGCCTTGGAAACCGCTGTATGCCCTGGTGTATATTTGGAGGATTTTCTCCTATCAACCGTGACCAATTATTTTCAACGCTTTGAACTTGTAACACGTCTACCTGTCTCTTGGACCCCATCCCGACGAGGCTGCTTAAAGACGTTTTGCCTTTAATTGGCGGCTCTCTATTAGATATTATCAATGTGTCTCTGCTAACAGGCCACGTACCACACTCCTTCAAGGTGGCTGTTATTAAACCTCTCCTGAAGAAGCCCACTCTGGATCCAGAGGTATTGGCTAACTACAGACCGATCTCTAACCTCCCTTCCTCTCCAAGATCCTTGAGAAAGTGGTCGCAAATCAGTTGTGCGACTTTCTACATCATAATAGTTTATTTGAGAAATTTCAATCAGGATTTAGAAAACACCACAGCACCGAGACGGCACTGGTGAAAATTACAAATGACCTCTTAATGGCAGCAGATAAAGGACTCCTCTCTGTCCTGGTCTTGTTAGACCTTAGTGCTGCATTCGACACCATTGACCATGACATCCTGTTACAGAGACTGGAGCAGTCGATTGGCATTTCAGGCACGGCACTAATTTGGTTTAAATCCTATTTATCAGATCGATCTCAGTTTGTATTTGTAAACGATGACGCCTCGATAACCACCAACGTTAATCACGGAGTTCCACAAGGTTCTGTGCTTGGACCAATTTTATTTACTTTATACATGCTTCCTTTGGGCAATATTATCAGGAAACACTCCATAAACTTTCATTGTTATGCAGATGACACTCAACTATATTTATCGATAAAACCAGAGGAGAGCAACCAACTCTGTAAAATTCAAGCATGTCTTAAAGACATAAAAACATGGATGACCTGCAACTTCTTGATGTTAAACTCAGACAAAACCGAAGTAATTTTAATCGGCCCTGAGCACCTCAGAGATCAATTATCTGGTGATGTGGATTCTGTAGACGCATTGCCCTGGCATCCAACACCACTGTAAAGAATCTTGGCGTTATCTTTGATCGGGACTTGTCCTTTAACTCCCACGTAAAGCAAATCTCAAGGACTGCATTCTTTCATCTACGTAATATTTCAAAATCAGGCACATCTTGTCTCAAAAGATGCAGAAAATTGGTTCACGCTCGTTACTTGAGACTGGATTACTGCAACTCCTTATTAGCAGGCTGCTCTAATAAATCTCTTAGGTCCCTCCAGTTGATCCAGAATGCTGCAGCTCGTGTTCTCACTAAAACTAAGAAAAGAGATCACATCACTCCTGCACTAGCTGCTCTGCACTGGCTCCCAGTAAAATCAAGAATCACTTTTAAAATTCTTCTCTTAACGTACAAAGCCTTGATTGGTGATGCACCATCATATCTTAAGGAGCTTGTAGTACCATATTGCCCCACTAGAGAGCTACGCTCACTAAATGCGGACTACTTGTAGTTCCTAGAGTCTTAAAAAGTAGAATGGGAGCCAGAGCCTTTGGTTATCAAGCTCCTCTTTATGGAACCAGCTTCCAATTTCAGTCCGGGAGGCAGACACAGTCACCTCGTTAAGAGTAGACTTAAGACCTTCCTCTTGACAGAGCTTATAGTTAGGGCTGAATCAGGTTTGCCCTGGTCCAGCCCCTTGATATGCTGCTATAGGCTTATAGCTGCGGGGACGTTTTAGGATGCACTGAGTACCTATCTCCTCTTTTTCTCTCCTTAAGGATGAATTTTCATCTCTCAATCACACGTTACTAACTCTGCTTTCTCCCGAAGTCCTTTTGACTTTACGTCTCATGGGGTCATCGGACCCTATGAGACGGCATAGATCCCATCTGCCTGATGGATCGTCTGGGTCGTGGAATTCCTGCTCATGACTACGCCACTGTCCTGTTGAGACTCCGCCCACTCCTCCTCCCCACCGCCATCTGCCTGATGGATCGTGGAGGTCTCCATCGTGGAATATGCCTACTATGAACTATTCATACACTCTGTCATATTCATTGAATGTATTTTAACTCTAAATCTGTCCTTCTGTACACATTACATCTATTGCATCTGTCCATCCTAGGAGAGGAATCCTCCTCTGTTGCTCTCCTTCAGGTTTCTTCCCTTTTTTTCCCCCTGAAGGGTTATTTGGGAGTTTTTCCTGGTCCGATGTGAGGTTTTGGGGCAGGGATGTCTATGTGTACAGATTGTAAAGCACTCCGAGACAAATTTGTAATTTGTGAAATTGGGCTATACAAATAAACTGAATTGAATTGAATTATGTTTTGATCGCCGTGTATTTATTTATTTGTATGCGTGTTATTCGCAAATCTCAAAAAGTATTGAACCGAATCGCATGAAATTTGGTGGGATGATTGTTTATTATCCGGGGACCAGTTGATTAGATTTTGGGATCGATCGGGTCAAAGGTCAAAGGTCATGAACAGGTCAAAATCTTTCGCAGAACTCAAAAAGTATTGAACCGAATCGCATGAAATTTGGTGGGATCATTGTTTATTATCCGGGGACCAGTTGATTAGATTTTGGGATCAATCGGGTCAAAGGTCAAGGTCATGGAAAGGTCAAACTCTTTCGCAGAACTCAAAAAGTATTGAACCGAATCGCATGAAATTTGGTGGGATGATTGTTTATTATCCGGGGACCAGTTGATTAGATTTTGGGATCAATCGGGTCAAAGGTCAAAAGTCATGAACAGGTCAAAATCTTTCGCAGAACTCAAAAAGTATTGAACCGAATCGCATGAAATTTGGTGGGATGATTGTTTATTATCCGGGGACCAGTTGATTAGATTTTGGAATCAATCGGGTCAAAGGTCAAGGTCATGGAAAGGTCAAACTCTTTTTTTACCATAGCACGATACATTTTTGTCCAATTGGCATGCAACTAATGCCAAAATGTTCATAATTCAATGCCCAATCTTGTGATATGCGAAGGTATGTGCTCTACCAAATGCCCATTCTAGTTATAATATTTTTTCGCAATTTTCAGAGCAGAGGCCTAAAAAAAAGAAAGTTAAAAGGTTAAATATAAGATGTAAATGTCTGGTGCCTGAGGAAGACTTGAAGAACAGAATCCCTCACCGATGTTTGTGTTTTTAGCCCAACATCATGGCCAGTGTCTATATTTGGGACTTCCCTTTTCTTCACATGAAGAAGCTCCATCGTCCCGTTGAAGCTGCTGGCCTGGCGTCCTGGATCCTTCATGACATCTAACCCAGTGGAGAACCACGGGGTCCTGCCCTAGCAGGTTCAGCCCAGCAGGACCCTGTGGGTCTTCCTGCTTCCCTTCTGGGCCGGGAGCTGGATGAGGCCCGGGACAGCTTTAATAAGATTACACTGTAAGCAGATCCTCAAAGGTCTGACGCCCATGGGGGGGGGGGGGGGGCTCAGGTGTCTGGGTTCTTAACTCCATTATATCTGCAGGTGCCGAATGTGAATTTGGGGTATATTTGTGTCTTAAGCTTGACGGGGTCCTATCAACTTTGCCATTATTCTCCCATTTCTTTCATTTCTCTCTCTAGTATTTTCTGTATCAGCACATTTTGGTGGAGTCCATGCACCTGCAGAGACACCTTTGTGACCTTCAAGGTGTGATCTGAGCAGACTGACCCCCGTCTTCCCTCCCTTCAGACCAAACATGGTCAACGAGCCTCTCGTGACTCGTCCTTTAGATTTCTCGATCCTCGCCGGCTATCGAGAACATCGGGCTGACCCTTTGACCTTGAGAAAAGAGTTATTCCTGGTGGATACGCGGCAGAAATGAAGACTTCTACCCCCTCTTTATTCACACGTTGCAGAACACACATCAATGTGATTTTAATGAGGTCGATTAGAGAGGGGACGATATCAAAGGAACCCTTCAAGAAGTCAGATGACGAGGTATCCGGGTGTTAGAATCTAAGGCCGATGAAGTCCCTCTGCAGGATCGTCCATCTGAGTAAACCACGAGAGAGAGACAAGCCGGAGAGACAGAGTGAGAGAGTGTCAGAGGTGGACAGACAGTCTGCCAAGCAGCACGCCGTGTAATCATTCATCCAGACAGCCAGACAGCCGACAGACCCCGTGCCCTCTCGCTGCTCGCCTCCCAGGTCAAGGAGGTGAGCGACCCACTCCTGTGAGCTCCACTCAGCCGCAAATAATATCCGAGCTCCAGCATGTGGAGGACGGAGCTGCTGACGGAGCCCCGGATCTACACTGTGGTGACGGGGCACCGTGTTGCCTGAAGGTCTGTCCTTCATCGAGACCAGCGGCGTCAAACTCATCTTCACCGAGGGCCACATCAACGGCACGGTCGCCTCTTAAAGGGCCGGTGTACCTGAAGCTCTCCCAAAACATACTGTTAAATAACTCTCTTTGCATTTTGTTTTTGTTTATTCGAGAGTAGAAATATTGCACACAAGAGCATTTCTCTAGTATTATAACACACATCCATTTAGTTTTAAACCTTCAAAATAAAAGCACGGGATATAAAGGCGATCGTGTGTCTTTCAAGCCGTCAGGGGCCGCATAAAATGACGCGGTGGGCCTCGCGTCTGACACCTAGACCAATATCAAGTGAGCGTTCTCTGAGCTGAACTCTCAGACGACGTGGTTCGTGGACCTGAAGTACGTGTTTCACTCCGTTCCCCCCGAGGCCGAGACAACGCTGCGTTGGCGAGTTGCGTATTCTCGGAGCAGCGGGCCGCGAAGTGAACGACCGTTCACGCGTTAAGGAGTCACATCTTCACACCTCACGCGGCAGATCTCCACGGCTTCAGGCTCGAGTGCTCGGCGGATGACGAGCCGTTGGACTTGGATGCTCTCGGAGTTTATAGGCAGAGCTTTTGGCTCCCGACTGAAATGTTGACAGTATGCGTTCCACTCCAAGGAAACACCTGCGTGGTGCCTTTGAGGGCCTCGGGGGCCACAGGCGGCCTTTGAAGAAGTGGGAACTCACACTCAGCCACAGCCAAAAACACACACAGACCCTCACACCAACCCCAAAGGACAGAGCAGTCCCCCGGAGGAGCATTTGGGGAACTTCAGGACCTCCAGAGTTAGTACTTGTAGAGCAACATGTGCACGTACACAAAGAATACGTTAAATAGTTTGGATTCTTTCCAGCTTGTGATGAAATCTACCTCCATACTGCCAAGGCTCACTAATGATCATGTTTTAGCACCTTTTTTTTTTTACTATTCTTTTAAAACCTTTGGCGTTGGATCCCTACCAGTACGAACAACCTACTCGTCATATTTCATAGAAGTTTTTACTAAAACAAAAACAAGCAAATCAACTAAACTGTACTTTTACATCAATGAAATGTGTGGCAACATAACATTAGTCATTTTATTTGTAATGAACTATTCATTGTTTAAATCTCTGCCATTTTTGGCTTTAAACACCTTTTAAAAAAAAATTCTCAATAAGTCTTTCCTCGTCACTCGTCTCCTCCTCCCTTCCTCCTCTTCTCATATCCTCTTCTCTGCTTTAGGACCTCAAACAGAACACATACAAAGTTAAATAGTTTGGATTCTTTCCAACTTGTGATGAAATCTACCTCCAACGCTCACTAATGATCATGTTTTATCACTTTTTTTTTAAAACTATTCTTTTAAAACCTTTGGCTTTGGATCCCTACCAGTACAAACAACTTACATGTCATATTTCAAAGAAGTTTTTACAAAAACAATAACAAGAAAATCAACGAAATACATGTTCTTAGTAATGTTATTTGTAATGGTCTTTTCATTGTTTAAATCTCTGCCATTTTTGTCTTTAAACACCTTTTTTAAAATCTCAATAAGTCTTTCCTCGTCACTCGTCTCCTCCGCCCTTCCTCCTCTTCTCACATCCTCTTCTCTAGGTCAGGACCCCAAATTGTGCCGACCAATAAACACTCCCTTCAATTTGTCTTCAAAACCACCAAAACACACTTCAAAGCGCTGATGATTAATGATATAAAGTCAGTAAACACTTCCCCTCTATAGTTCAAAAACAGAATACTTTGAATTTATCTCTTTGACCCCATAAACAGACGACTTCTCCCAGAAGAGATACAACAGACAATTATTCTCCCTTTGACACTAATATTTACAAGGGCCTCTCCACGAAGGACATCCATCACGTCACTAAAGCTGAACAACGGGGTTTTTGACTTTAAGTGTAAATTGTCTGAATGGATAAAACACTAGAGTATCACGATTATGTCCTCAAAGCTGTGAGGAAGGATACACAAAGTTCTTAACTCTCATTACCAGAGTAAGAAACTATTTACTATGGAAGTTAACTGAATAAATGAATAAATCTTGGTTGGAAATGGGTCAAATGAGCCTTAAAATTGCTCAACAAGTGAGTCTAAAGTCTAAATGAATGTTGCTGAAGTGGATTTGAGTCTGATGGATGTCAGAATAGACTGTTAGCTAACATGTTCAATTCATAAAGTTATTCTATTTTAACGTTGTGTTCACAGCTTGTGTGCAGCTTTAGGTTTTACTCTTTAGAAAGGTTACGTTAACCTGAATCAGACAATCTGATTGGCCGGAAAGAACGGCCAATCAAATTGGTGTTTTTTTCAAAGCTGTTATACAATCATTTTTTACTTTTGATCCAGGAAAAAAATGAAAAAAAACATGTTCTCAATGTATTAGCATGAAATAGAATGAACAGAAACCACTAATTATTTAGATTTAGATTTAATAACAAAGGTGACCAGACTGGTACATTACTTTGAAATGTATAGATTAGATTAGATTAGATAATCCTTTATTAGTCCCACAGTGGGGACATTTCAGGATCACAGCAGCGGGTGCACATTAGAGCAGTAATAAAAAATAAAAATAAATCACAATACTAAATACTATTACTAAAATACTAACTATACAGAGGAAATACAATATATACAAAATACATACACAGGCAGTGACCAAAGTGAGTTTCCAGCAGGTTAAATTCTCCATAAAAATAAAGTGCCGAGTGTGCCAAGATCTCCAGAGATCTACTGCATATAAAAAATACATAAAATATGTATAAAAAATAATAAAGTTGTTAGTTTTATCCCGTGTAGTGAGCTGGAGTTTACCAAATATCTCACATGGGTGTTTTTATTCCTTTAGTGGTTAACCCTTTGAAGTCGACGCCCGCAGCACCGCGTTTTTCACTGTTTCCGTTTTTTAAAATATTGATTTTTTATTTTACCTTATTTCTCAGTCCCATTCTTATCATTTTGGTGAATGTATGACGGACCACATCATTTCTACTCAGAAAACGCTTAAACAAAATTTGGTTTTAGACATTTGTTTACATGTATCTAGCTTTGTATTCAGATATTTCACTGCTTTTGTGAACTTGGACCTTTGGTAAACCAATTTCAAACACCAAAACAGTTGGTCCACATGAGTAAAGGTGTGTTTTCACAAGAGATGTGAAGAATTTCTGAAAAATCGAACTTCAATTTTCAGCTTTAGGGCCATATTTTCTCTTTCCACTTGTGCCTGAGGACAATTGGGCCTCATTATATAGAGAGCTGAGAATATTCTGGAATGTTTGATGTATAACACATCGGTATGTGTCATATGCAAAAGCCTTTAAAAAGGTGAATTTTGTTGTTGTTGTAAAATCGAGAAAATGAGCCCAGACTCCAGAGGGTTGAATACTAGCTGATTAATGTTACAACCACATCCACAGAGCATTGCAGTAGTCCAGTGCCTTGCTGATGGGCACTCTAGTGAAAGCTGCTAAAAAAGAAACTGAGACCTGGTGCTTAGTCACATCCAGCACGCAGACTGCTCCAGCGTTTCCTGGAATTCAAGCCGACTATATTCCACGTAAATGTCTCTTTGACTAATCATCTGGCTACTGCAGCCCCCCAAAACTATTTCAGAAGTATTTTTGCCATCCTGTGATTCAGCCGTTAAAAGGAAGCACACTCTTTGTACAAGATCAAGGTTTTCCATGAGCTCACCGGCCCTTCCAGGATTCGTCTGGACCAACATCCATTACACACAAGACCTGACGCAAACCTTCTCCCGACGCCACACACCTTCAGTTTCCACCGTCGCCCTTGCAACTATTATCCTGTCACGTCAACGTGTGGATTTAGAAAAGATAACTTAAAAACAATTAGACATTAGGCTGTAACTACACTGTAAAAAGAAGAAGAAGAAGCTAATTCAACTTAAAATAATGAGTAACCTGGCTGCCTCAAAATGTTGAGTTAGACAAGCTGAGCAACTTAAGTTGTCTGAACTTCAATTAGAGTTCATTAAACTAAGAAAACATAGTTGGGCTGATAACGGGAAAGATTAAAAATAGCCCTATCAACTTGAATTTGATAGTGATCTCATAGTGATTACACAGTTGAACTTGATATTTCAAGTACACCCAACACTTGAGTTGAACTGACTTAGGGAAATGAGTTGAATGAACTAAAACAGTAAATCCTTTTTTTACAGTGTTGCTTTGTGTTCCTGAAGCAACACAAGATCCGCTCTTTGAGCCTCGGAGTGTTACCTCTGGTGTTGAAGCGGGTTAATAATTCAAACAGTTCAACGACTGCAGTGAAAACTTTATTTAATCCTCGGTGGAAACTGAGTGGAGTGTGTTAAAGGCCGTATCACATTTCATAGGTTCGACCAGAGAGAGCATGTGTGTGAGCGCTGTGAGCGTGAGCTGACATCACGTTCAAGAGGTCCACGCGCCTGTGTGTTGACTTTGAGACATGCACTCGCACACTTGTTCATATGGATGTGAGTGTCGATGTGGTTGTGTGGATAGCCTCAGAGACCCCTCAGGGGGGTCCAGAGAAGGAACTCTTCATGGGTGGAGGCTACAGACGACATGCTTTCTCACCCTGTGGTCTCTTTTTTGACAACTATGACAATACATTAGAAGTTTGAACTTATTTGTAAAAAGTGTCAAACAGTTTAAACGGCACTCTTACGAGTACTTTGAAGAATTGCCACAAGTTCTGAAACAAGTCATCAGTTGATTGGCGTCTGTGGACCAAGCATCGCTTTCACAAGGATCTGTACTGGGGCCCCTTCTCTTTTAATATAAACCACCTCCCTTGGTTTCATTGCTCATATTCCTTGGATACCACACTACGCTGATGTTTCACCCTTGACATGAACTCTTCAATTAAACTTCGTTCTTCTTTTTAACAACATTTATTATACAAATTCCTGGTTAAAGCAAGCATACACTGTTTTCTTCAATTGGCTTACCGCACCTGCTTTAGACACGCCCCCTTCTTAAAGAGACAGCACTCTCTTCCAACAACGAGCACTTTCCTCTCTTCACAGTCAGTATGTGCACAAAACAGGAATTACCTTAAACACAAATAATAAGAAATGAACAGCGTTGAACTACATCAGTAAGAGATATGAAATAACATTTCAGGGCGCTACACTGATGATACCCAGCTCCATTTCTGCTGCCTCAGCTCAGATCTCTGGCCTCACTGGTATCTCAAAATGATTGAACAGCACCTTCAACTCTGTCTCTTTAAAAGTCTTTACCCATTGGGGACATTAATTTACATCAAATGTAAATAAAGTTATGAGTGCCAAACGTGATACACTATGACGTTGGTGACGATGAGATAATATGCAAATGAACACTGATATCCATATAAACCCTTCCCCTGTGATGCTGCTGTGGCTGTGACGTGGTAGAGGCTCAGAGGTTACTTCTCTATGTGCTGTATAGAAAAACATCCACAAGTATAATCTTCAACTGACCATAATGCCAGTTTAAAAAACCACAGCAATAATCCAAGGACTTCATCTTCAAAAGACTCTGAAGCCAAACACACTTCAGATGTTTGTCTATGTGCATAAAACATAAACCTGGACTGGCATTCACTCAGCGTGACACGAGCCACATACAGAGGGGAGGGAAGGTATCCAGACCCCCTTTAAAGACCCCTCGATCAAGGAGGATCAGAAGAAGTGGACCGCATGCGAGTTCAACATGAGCGTCACAGCAAAGGCTCTGGATACTTATCACCATGTGATATTTCAGTTTAAAAAAATAAAAAAAAAATTTGCAAAGATTTCTACAGTTCTGTTTTTTTCTGTGAAGAGGAGGTGCTGAGTGTAGATTAATGAGAAATAAAATGAACTTTTTTGATTTTAGCAAATGGCTGCAATGAAACAAAGAGTGAACATTTAAAGGGGTCTGAATACTTTCCGTACCCACTATATAACAAGGAGTACGCACCGGCACTTTCACAATACACACAAACCGTGGCAGAAAAAACACAACGCACAAAAACAGAGAGCTACGTCATGCTGTAATCAGGAGGAGGAATTTAACACAAGTTTATGTAAACTACTCCAACGCCAGCAGGCAGTAATATCCCAATGAGGCTTGAGCGGGTCTTGAGAGAATATACAAATGGAGTAATAGTGAGAATGCCAGAAGTATTATGGATGTCAAGTCAAACATGATTTTATAGAAAAATATAGAAAAAAATCAATAGAAAAAAAATATAGAAAAAAGATAGAGAAAATATGGAAGAAATATAGAAGAAATATGGAAAAAATATAGAAAAATATGGAAAAAATGTGGAAAAAATATCGAAAAATATAGATAACATTCTCCAAAAATGTTCTACCAATTTTGTACAAATTCTCTACAAGTTCTCTACAAATTCTCTACAAATAAATAAATAAATAAATTGGGAATGTGGGGAAATAATCGCAAATTAAAATAAACGAAGCAATTGGCAAAATACTTTGAATTAACATCCAACATGGAAAAACGGGGCGGAGCTAAGAAGCCACCGGAAGCAGCAGCCGGGCGCTTCTTAACCCTTGTGTTGCCTTCGGGTCATTTTGACCCGATTCAATATTTAACCCTCCTGTCGCCTTCGTGTCAATTTGACCCGATTCAATGTTTAATGTCGGTGTTCTTTCGGGAGTCAACAAACAAACATAAAGTACCTCACACTTAAACTTGGAAAACAATATTAATTCTAATAATTTTCTGGAGATTTTAATAGCTGGGGTCATATTGACCTCAAGGGTAAAATATGTTAGTAAATATAAAGGTAACAGGAGGGTTAAACATTGAATCGGGTCATATTGACCCGAAGGCGACAGGAGGGTGAAACATTGAATCGGGTCAAATTGACCCGAAGGCAACACAAGGGTTAAACCAGCCAGTAGAGCGACAGGTCGGGACACGCAGAAGAGAAACGTCTACGGGTCCGGAGAGGCAGCCGGTTGTTCACCTCGTTCTGATGAATGAAGCTGTTGCTTTGTTCTATGGATATTCACATGACTCTGAGTGAACCTAGATAAATATAAAGGATGAAAAAAAGAGCAAGTTTGTGTGGTCTGGGTGGAATTCCAGTTTTTGAATCTGTGTCGACGGATCTATTTCCTCTCAAGTGGAAAATTGCAAAAATACAAAGGATGTAACTTGACGATGGATCTGAGGGAACTCCTAACTTCAGAAGAAAGGGACCTTAATACATCCAGTCAACTCACAGTCTATGTTCCTGTTATATGGGAGACATGCTTCCCATGTGAGGGGGACACATGGAGACACAGTTTTACAAAATCCCTGTAAAATAAGGTTTTAAGCTACGTACAGTAGCTACAGTTCACACTACAGCACTGTGGACTCACATTAAGCTCCTAAGGCCTGGCGTGTTGTTGCAGGAGGACGGGAAGCGAGCCACAGCTTCACTTGTTCTCATCTCCGGGGATGGACCGGTGACTCCATGATATGAGACCACCTTTAACCTCCTATAAGCCTGCCACACCTCCGCCCTGAGCTCAGCAGACTCCCCACAGCACGATCACACACAGGCACTCTGCAACGTCCACGCCGAGGGAGGCGACAAGACACGTGGAGAAATCAAAACATGATGTGAGGAATATAGTGTAAATTCAATTAGCCTCGCTGTAAACCCTCAAACCACATGGCTCACTTTTACTCCCCCTTGGAAACACACACACACACACACACACACACACACACACTCTCCACTTGACGTATGTTACGTCTGCCAGCAGCCGTGGTCAGGTGGTGTCAGCGAGCAGAAGGCAGGTGAGCTCATGTGGGAAAATCCTGCAGAGACAGGTGTGACCTCACAGAGAAAAGCATTACGGGCTCAGCTTCAGTGTTTTTTTGGCGCTTGACAGACGATTAGCGTACAAAACTATTACTTTTAAAGTCTTCCTCCCGTAGTAAATAGAAATAATTACAATGAAATGAAGAAAAAAAAGTGCTCTCTCAAACGTATTACCGATGATCATCATGCATTGAGCTTTAAAAGCCAAAGACACCCTCCTTCTCAGAAGTGTTGCTGTCGTGTTTTCCGGGGATTTCGAGAAATGTAACCACGGCAACGATGTATTTGTTATGGCAGCGCTGAGTCCAAAACATCAGGGAAACACAGACTGGGAGAAATAAAGGCAATAAAGGGGAGTATGAACGGAGCGAGCCGAGTCCAGCTGATTGTTTTACCACAGACCGGTTGATGAGAAATGTGAATCTTTATTAATCAAACGCTTGGAAATGTGGAAAGATAATTTAAAAAAACGCTGCTAGAGGAAAAGAGGGTATAGGTTAGTGTCCTCCTGTAAGGATGTTTTGTTGAGTTTTGCTCTAACTCAATACGAGACAACAGAACCGTGACTTTAAACCCTGGAAGCTGCCGTCTTCGCTCCGTGACGCGTGACGAGGCCTCCTCTCGCTCTCCGTCCCGAAATGGGAAAGAGGTTTTAGGTTTGCTGCTCCTGCGACTTGGAACTCGCTGCAGACGGATCTGGGTCTACGGGAACCGGTCACTTCAAAATAAAATAGGATTTCATTTTTTGGTTGTGCCAACAACCGTAATCTAAAGAGCAAAATATAGCGTGGTTTTGGGTTTTTAAAAATAGATTAAAAAGAGTTGGAGGAGGGTTCATCTGGTTGTAAATGTTTTCTTTGAAGGAGGTATATGTGCACCTGCGTGAACCGGGTTATGATGACATGAGTCTTAGTTTTGGTTTTATTCATTTTATGATCTAAAACATTATCTTTCTTTTTTTTGTATTGTCTGTCACTGTTTTATGTTGTATTGTCTGAAACTTTGTGCAATGTGCAGCTGCTCCTGTTTCGGCCAGGACGCTCTTGGAAAGGAGATTTTTAATCTCAATGAGCCATTTCCTGTTGAAATAAATTTAAAAATTAAAAATAAATCACAATTTAGCACAGAAAGTGGAATTAGAAGCGAGTCGCCCCAGAAGGTATCCGTGCCCAGGCGCTGTGGAGGAGACTCAGACTCATGAGAGCAAAACACGACTAATAACCTCTGAGTGTTCTCCAAAAGTCAACATCTATTAAAAAAAATATAGATGTAATAATTTCCAAAATTGACAACATCTAACTCTTGCACCAAATTTACTGTTTGAATCCACATTTACTGGCGGTTAGAATTTCACAAAAAATAAAAGGTTCCCCCGCTGACAAAAACAGTTTGTGCTCTCACAACTGATTAACGGTCCGATGTATCCATCCCAACTGAACCCTCATGGCCAATTTAAGGCCCTTTTTTTGGGACGGATATAAGAGTGTTGGAAATGTCTACGGTTGCAAACAGAAAACACACACACACACACACACACAAGGACATTTCCCCACACTCACACACAAGGTGTCTCAATGTAGGAATCACCACAGACGTCGTCGCTGTCCTCAAGAACCTCAAGGTTCAAGGTTCAAGGTTTTTTATTTGCCATGTGTATCCAGACCAACAGATCAGACACATTGGAATTGTTCTGCAGGCTCTTCGAGTCAACAGAGATACAAAAACAATATAATAATCAGAAAAAATATAAAATATATATAAAAACACACTGTACATAAGGTGGTCGAATAATAAGAATATACAGTATTAGGTTCAGTTTAAAAAAAACTGTCTATCAACGTAAAAAAGGAGAGGGCAGAGGTCAATAAACAAATAGGTTGGTGCTGAGTGCTGCTCCTAGCTTGTGAACAGAAAGAGGGGAAAGAGGAAGGTTGCTTATGAAACCGTGACTTGATGGAACCGTGTGGCCAAATCGGGTAATCCCGACATCCCTAATTGTAATACTAATAGTTTACATGATAAATGACAATGGCGATACAACGCTTCGGCCACTCGGAGTGTTTATATTTGGAATTAAAGGCGTAACAATCAGCACTAATACGGCTGTGAGAGAAACATCCTGCGTAAACATCCCCAAATAACCGGCTCATCCGTCACGCGTCCGGTGAGCTGCCCGCGGCGCGACGCCGGCGTGTTCTTATTGTCCACGGTTTTGGATCTGAACGCACATTATTACCCTGGTGTGTCATGGACCTCACGCGGTTTACGGAAAACAACGGGCGGGGATGTTTTTGACCGTTGTGACCGTAGTATGTTGGAAAGATTCTGGTGTGTGTGTGTGTGTTGTATTTGCAAGTAAATCAGGGAATCTGTGTGTTTTTATTGCTGCGTTTGTGCGTTCGGCTGTGCACTTCTGAACTCGTACGCTCTGTTTCTGTGTGCACGCGTTGTGTTTATGCGTGTGCACGGCGAGGTCCCGCAGAGGGCCAGATGTGAAGGTTTTTGCTCGTTGGCGACGCCCACCATAAATCAAACAGCTTTCACTAATGAACAAACAGAGGAGACATAGAAAGAGTGTAATAAACAGAATCAGAGGGAGGAAGAAAGGGGTTAAAGAGAGAGAACAAAGTGTGAGAACACACCGACGGAGAGAGAGTAGCTGGCGGTGAGGAGACGCGAGTGGACAGAGATGGGGAGGACGGAGAGTAGCTGAGGAGGGTAGGAGGGGGGCGTGGAAGGAACATAAAGTTTATGTCTGTAATTAAATAACTTATTGATACATCAAATAAAAAATAAAAAGACTCGACCAATGACTGATGACAGTAAAATCAAGGAGTTGCCAATCTATCGATGTCTTTACAGGCCGGCTGCTATCAGTCACAAAAAAGTTTTCATGAACCCTTAAATGGTGTTTAGTGATACCTAGTGCATCCATTCTACTCCATGTGTAGGTACTACTCAAACTATTTGTCTTTTCTAATGTTCTAGTGCCAGAATATGTCCATAATGACACAAAGGATGATTGTGCAAGTAGTTTTTCCAAACCGCTTTCTTTAACATTTCTAACTCGTGAAGACTGAATATTTGGTGGAAAAACCTGAAGTTTCAGCTGTTGTGGTCACAGCTGAAGGAAAAGAAGAAGGAAAAGAACGTTGCCATGTCTTCCAAAAGGGTGTCAGATGCTCTAAAAGTCGTTGGTTCATCCAGAAGCTGAACCGCTTCAGCCGAGGCCACGTCTGTCCAGGAACCTTCACCACCACAAGCACGGGACCGTGATCTGGGATTACTGATCATTCAGGATTTAGAGATGTGAATACATGAATGAATGATTGGTTCATGCTGCAGGAGGACAATAGGCAGAGCTAGGGAGACTCAAGGCTAAAAAACACCTAAAAACAACCCGATGAGCTCCGTGAGCCGGAGACGCTGAACCCAAGAACCGATCCGCGGTGCTCAGGAACAGCAGCACAGCGGGAGCTGAAGGGAGGGTCATAATTAACAAGTTATTACAATTCCATCTGCGGGGGAAAAGAATGTTCCTGCCAGCCAACAGCAGTCGACATATTTCACTTTGGACCAAAGTCTTTGCCAACAAGCCATCCATCCATCCATGCATCCATTCCCATCCCCTTAGTCCGGGGTCGGGTCACAGAGGCAGAAGACCCAGCAGGCTGAGCCAGACTTCCCTCTCACCCGCAAAATTGATCAGCTCATTCTGGGGGACCGCGAGGCGTTCACAGGCGTATCCTGGGTCTTCCCAGAGGTCTCATCCCATTGGACGAGCCTGGAAAACCTCTAAAGGGTCCAGGAGGCCCGAACCACCTCAGCTGACTCCTTTCGCCAAGATAGATAGATAGATAGATAGATATATACTTTATTAATCCCAAGGGAAATTTGTAGTCAGTAGCAGCAACACACAAGAATAAAACAAAACACAAAATATAAGAAGGGTTAGTGATCTGGCAAGAGGTGAACTGTTGTAGAGCCTCATAGCCACGGCAGGAATGTTCTCCTGTATCTCCTTGTGGCAGCGGAGCGTGAGGAGACGCCCTGAGAAAGTACCTCTGTCCCTGTAGGAGGTGGTGGAGAGGGTGGTCCGGGTTGTCCAATATGGACACCAGTTTCTTCAACGACCTCCTCTCCACCACCTGTTCCAGGTGCTCCAGCTGGCAGCCGATGATGGAGCCAGCCTTCCAACTAGTTTGTTAAGACGGCTGGTGTCACGGCTCCGATGCTTGCTCCCCAGCAGACAATGGCAAAGTGCAGCACACTGGCCACAACCGACTGGTAGAATAACTCCAGCATCTTGCTGCACACGTTGAAGGATCGGCTTTCTCAGGAAAAGAGTCGATCATCCCTTCTTGTACACAGCGTTGATGTTGGCCTTCCAGTTCAGTCGGCTGTCGATGGAGACGCCCAGGTACTTGTACTCCTCCACCATGTCCACGTCCACCCCAGGACACTCAGAGGTGTAGGAGCTGTCGCCTTCCTCCTGAAGTCCACCACCATCTCTCTGGTCTTGGCCACGTTCAGCCGCAGGTGGTTCTCATCGGCCCACTTTACAAAGTCACTCACCACTGCCCTGTACTCCTCGCTTATGAAACCGTGACTTGATGGAACCGTGTGGCCAAATCGGGTAATCCCGACATCCCTAATTGTAATACTAATAGTTTACATGATAAATGACAATGGCGATACAACGCTTCGGCCACTCGGAGTGTTTATATTTGGAATTAAAGGCGTAACAATCAGCACTAATACGGCTGTGAGAGAAACATCCTGCGTAAACATCCCCAAATAACCGGCTCATCCGTCACGCGTCCGGTGAGCTGCCCGCGGCGCGCCGACGCCGACGGCGTGTTCTTATTGTCCACGGTTTTGGATCTGAACGCACATTATTACCCTGGTGTGTCATGGACCTCACGCGGTTTACGGAGAACAACGGGCGGGGATGTTTTTGACCGTTGTGACCGTAGTATGTTGGAAAGATTCTGGTGTGTGTGTGTGTTGTATTTGCAAGTAAATCAGGGAATCTGTGTGTTTTTATTGCTGCGTTTGTGCGTTCGGCTGTGCACTTCTGAACTCAGCGCTCTGTTTCTGTGTGCACGTTGTGTTTATGCGTGTCGGCGAGGTCCCGCAGAGGGCCAGATGTGAAGGTTTTTGCTCGTTGGCGACGCCCACCATAAATCAAACAGCTTTCACTAATGAACAAACAGAGGAGACATAGAAAGAGTGTAATAAACAGAATCAGAGGGAGGAAGAAAGGGGTTAAAGAGAGAGAACAAAGTGTGAGAACACACCGACGGAGAGAGAGTAGCTGGCGGTGAGGAGCGAGTGGACAGAGATGGGGAGGACGGAGAGTAGCTGAGGAGGGTAGGAGGGGGGCGTGGAAGGAACATAAAGTTTATGTCTGTAATTAAATAACTTATTGATACATCAAATAAAAAATAAAAAGACTCGACCAATGACTGATGACAGTAAAATCAAGGAGTTGCCAATCTATCGATGTCTTTACAGGCCGGCTGCTATCAGTCACAAAAAAGTTTTCATGAACCCTTAAATGGTGTTTAGTGATACCTAGTGCATCCATTCTACTCCATGTGTAGGTACTACTCAAACTATTTGTCTTTTCTAATGTTCTAGTGCCAGAATATGTCCATAATGACACAAAGGATGATTGTGCAAGTAGTTTTTCCAAACCGCTTTCTTTAACATTTCTAACTCGTGAAGACTGAATATTTGGTGGAAAAACCTGAAGTTTCAGCTGTTGTGGTCACAGCTGAAGGAAAAGAAAAAAAAAAAAAAAAAAAAAAATAAAAACAAAAAAAATCCCAAAAAAAAACAAAAAAAAAAAAAAAAATATAAAACAAAAAAAAAAACAAAAAAAAAAAAACCCCCCCCCCCCCCCCCCCCCCCCCCCCCCCCCCCCCCCCCCCCCCCCCCCCCCCCCCCCCCCCCCCCCCCCAAAATCTTTGCCAACAAGCCATCCATCCATCCATGCATCCATTCCCATCCCCTTAGTCCGGGGTCGGGTCACAGAGGCAGAAGACCCAGCAGGCTGAGCCAGACTTCCCTCTCACCCGCAAAATTGATCAGCTCATTCTGGGGGACCGCGAGGCGTTCACAGGCGTATCCTGGGTCTTCCCAGAGGTCTCATCCCATTGGACGAGCCTGGAAAACCTCTAAAGGGTCCAGGAGGCCCGAACCACCTCAGCTGACTCCTTTCGACGCGAAGATAGATAGATAGATAGATAGATATATACTTTATTAATCCCCAAGGGGAAATTTGTCGAGTCAGTAGCAGCAACACACAAGAATAAAAAAACAAAACACAAAATATAAGAAGGGTTAGGGTGATCTGGCAAGAGGTGAACTGTTGTAGAGCCTCATAGCCGTCGGCAGGAATGTTCTCCTGTATCTCTCCTTGTGGCAGCGGAGCGTGAGGAGACGTCTGGAGAAAGTACCCCCTGTCCCTGTAGGAGGTGGTGGAGAGGGTGGTCCGGGTTGTCCAATATGGACACCAGTTTCTTCAACGACCTCCTCTCCACCACCTGTTCCAGGTGCTCCAGCTGGCAGCCGATGATGGAGCCAGCCTTCCTAACCAGTTTGTTAAGACGGCTGGTGTCACCGGCTCGATGCTGCTCCCCAGCAGACAATGGCAAAGTGCAGCACACTGGCCACAACCGACTGTTAGAATAACTGCAGGATCTTGCTGCACATGTTGAAGGATCAAGCTTTCTCAGGAAAAGAGTCGACTCATCCCTTCTTGTACACAGCGTTGATGTTGGCCTTCCAGTTCAGTCGGCTGTCGATGGAGACGCCCAGGTACTTGTACTCCTCCACCATGTCCAGGCCCACTCCCAGGACACTCAGAGCTGTAGGAGCTGTCGCCTCCTGAAGTCCACCACCATCTCTCTGGTCTTGGCCACGTTCAGCCGCAGGTGGTTCTCATCGCCCACTTTACAAAGTCACTCACCACTGCCCTGTACTCCTCCTCCCGTCCATCCCTAATACACCCGACCACTGCAGAATCATCAGAGTACTTCTGCAGATGGCATGACTCCGTGTTGTACTGGAAGTCACTGGTGTACAGGGTGAAGAGGAAGGAGACAGAACAGTTCCTGTGGGCTCCAACATCACTGACCACCGCTCCAGACAGCACACGCCCATTCTGACAAACTGTGGTCTGCCTGTGAGGTAGTCAGTGATCCAGGAGATGGTGGACGCGTCCACACTGCCACCGCAGCTTCTCACTCAGCAGCAGTGGCTGGATGGTGTTAAATGCACTGGAGAAGTCAAAGAAAGTGACTCTCACAGAGACACGGTTCCATCCAGGTGCGACTGAGCCCGTTGCAGCAGGTAGATGATGGCCGCGTCCACTCCCACATGAGGCTGGTAAGCAAATTGCAGAGGGTCCAACGATGATTTCACCTGCGGCCGGAGGTGGGCCAAGACCAGCCTCTCCAGCACCTTCATCACATGGGAGGTGAGGCGACCGGTCGGTAGTCGTTGAGGCCAGATGGTGCTGACTTCTTTGGGACAGGGACCAGGCACGACGCCTTCCACAGCACGGGACTTCCCCAGCCTCAGGCTGAGGTTGAAGAGGCGCTGCAGGACACCAGACAGCTGGGTGGCGAGGTCTTTAGGACCCTGGGGCTGATGCCATCAGGACCTTCAGCTCTGCGCTGGTGTAGTTTCTCCAGCTGTCTTCTCACCTGGTCAGTCGTCACAGAGAGGGGGAGGTGGAGGAGCCCATTGTTATTGAGGGCTCGGTGGATGTGCAGCTCAGCAGGGGGACAGAGGGGAGGAGGTGTTTGGGAGGTGTGATGTGGAGGAGACGGGGAGGGCTGTGAACTGAACCTATTGAAAAACAGTTCAGCTCGTTGGCCCTCTCCAGGGAGCCCCTGGCTGTCTCCTCCCACCTTGAAGCCAGTTATCTGCTTCATGCCAGACCACACCTCCCTTGTGTTGTTCAGCTGGAGTTTGGCCTCCAGCTTCCTCCTGTAGGAGTCCTTGCCTCCCTGAGCTTCACATGTCCATAATGACACAAAGGATGATTGTGCAAGTAGTTTTTCCAAACCGCTTTCTTTAACATTTCTAACTCGTGAAGACTGAATATTTGGTGGAAAAACCTGAAGTTTCAGCTGTTGTGGTCACAGCTGAAGGAAAAGAAGAAGGAAAAGAACGTTGCCATGTCTTCCAAAAGGGTGTCAGATGCTCTAAAAGTCGTTGGTTCATCCAGAAGCTGAACCGCTTCAGCCGAGGCCACGTCTGTCCAGGAACCTTCACCACCACAAGCACGGGACCGTGATCTGGGATTACTGATCATTCAGGATTTAGAGATGTGAATACATGAATGAATGATTGGTTCATGCTGCAGGAGGACAATAGGCAGAGCTAGGGAGACTCAAGGCTAAAAAACACCTAAAAACAACCCGATGAGCTCCGTGAGCCAGAGACGCTGAACCCAAGAACCGATCCGCGGTGCTCAGGAACAGCAGCACAGCGGGAGCTGAAGGGAGGGTCATAATTAACAAGTTATTACAATTCCATCTGCGGGGGAAAAGAATGTTCCTGCCAGCCAACAGCAGTCGACATATTTCACTTTGGACCAAAGTCTTTGCCAACAAGCCATCCATCCATCCATGCATCCATTCCCATCCCCTTAGTCCGGGGTCGGGTCACAGAGGCAGAAGACCCAGCAGGCTGAGCCAGACTTCCCTCTCACCCGCAAAATTGATCAGCTCATTCTGGGGGATCGCGAGGCGTTCACAGGCGTATCCTGGGTCTTCCCAGAGGTCTCATCCCATTGGACGAGCCTGGAAAACCTCTAAAGGGTCCAGGAGGCCCGAACCACCTCAGCTGACTCCTTTCGTGAAGATAGATAGATAGATAGATAGATATATACTTTATTAATCCCCAAGGGAAATTTGTCGAGTCAGTAGCAACACACAAGAATAAACCAAACACAAAATATAAGAAGGGTTAGGGTGATCTGGCAAGAGGTGAACTGTTGTAGAGCCTCATAGCCGTCGGCAGGAATGTTCTCCTGTATCTCCTTGTGGCAGCGGGCGTGAGGAGACATCTGGAGAAAGTACTCCTCTGTCCCTGTAGGAGGTGGTGGAGAGGGTGGTCGGGTTGTCCAATATGGACACCAGTTTCTTCAACGACCTCCTCTCCACCACCTGTTCCAGGTGCTCCAGCTGGCAGCCGATGATGGAGCCAGCCTTCTAACCAGTTTGTTAAGGCTGGTGTCACCGGCTCGATGCTGCTCCCCAGCAGACAATGGCAAAGTGCAGCACACTGGCCACAACCGACTGGTAGAATAACTCCAGCATCTTGCTGCACACGTTGAAGGATGAGAAGCTTTCAGGGGAAAGAAAAGAGTCGACTCATCTTCTTGTACACAGCGTTGATGTTGGCCTTCCAGTTCAGTCGGCTGTCGATGGAGACGCCCAGGTACTTGTACTCCACCATGTCCACGCTCCACTCCTCAGAGTGTGGACCAAGCTGTCGCCTTCCTCCTGAAGTCCACCCACCACCATCTCTGGTCTTGGCCACGTTCAGCCGCAGGTGGTTCTCATCGGCCCACTTTACAAAGTCACACACCCTGACCTCCTCCTCCCGTCCATCCCTAATACACCCGACCACTGCAGAATCATCAGAGTACTTCTGCAGATGGCATGACTCCGTGTTGTACTGGAAGTCACTGGTGTACAGGGTGAAGAGGAAGGAGACAGAACAGTTCCTGTGGGGCTCAACATCACTGACCACCGTTCCAGACAGCACACGGCCCATTCTGACAAACTGTGGTCTGCCTGTGAGGTAGTCCGTGATCCAGGAGATGGTGGGCCAGCGTCCACCGGCCACCGCAGCTTCTCACTCAGCAGCAGTGGCTGGATGGTGTTAAATGCACTGGAGAAGTCAAAGAAAGTGACTCTCACAGAGACACGGTTCCATCCAGGTGCGACTGAGCTCGTTGCAGCAGGTAGATGATGGCGTCGTCCACTCCCACATGAGGCTGGTAAGCAAATTGCAGAGGGTCCAACGATGATTTCACCTGCGGCCGGAGGTGGGCCAAGACCAGCCTCTCCAGCACTTTCATCACATGGGAGGTGAGCCCGACCGGTCGGTACTCGTAGAGGCCAGATGGTGCTGACTTCTTTGGGACAGGGACCAGGCACGACGTCTTCCACAGCACGGGACTTCCCCAGCCTCAGGCTGAGGTTGAAGAGGCGCTGCAGGACACCAGACAGCTGGGTGGCGCAGGTCTTTAGGACCCTGGGGCTGATGCCATCAGGACCTTCAGCTCTGCGCTGGTGTAGTTTCTCCAGCTGTCTTCTCACCTGGTCAGTCGTCACAGAGAGGGGAGGTGGAGGGAGCCCATTGTTATTGAGGGCTCGGTGGATGTGCAGCTCAGCAGGGGGAGAGGGGGAGGAGGTGTTTGGGAGGTGTGATGTGTGGAGGAGGCGGGGGAGGGCTGTGAACTGAACCTATTGAAAAAACAGTTCAGCTCGTTGGCCCTCTCCAGGAGCCCTGGCTGTCTCCTCCCACCTTGAAGCCAGTTATCTGCTTCATGCCAGACCACACCTCCCTTGTGTTGTTCAGCTGGAGTTTGGCCTCCAGCTTCCTCCTGTAGGAGTCCTTGCCCTCCCTGAGCTTCACCTTTAGGTTGCGCTGGGCTTTCTCAGCTCATCCCTGTCTCCAGACCTGAAAGCAGCTTTCTTCATGTTAAGAAGCCTTCAGGTCCCTGGTGATCCAGGGCTTGTTGTTGGGGAAGCAGCGCACAGTCCGTGATGGGATGGTGGTGTGTTCACAGAACTTGATGTATTCCGTGATGCAGTCGGTCATACTGTTGATGTCCTCCCCGTGCGGTCCACACAGCACATCCCAGTCCGTTGACTCGAAGCAGTCCTGTAGAGCGTCGTTAGCCTCCAGAGACCACCTCCTCACAGTCCTGGTGGTCACCGGCAGCCTCTTCACCAGAGGAACATACCTGGACGTAGCGGCTCGACTCCAAGCTCCCTCCTTATGTCCGAGCTCCGTACCCTATCTCTAAGGCTGAGCCCTAAGAGGAAACTCATCTCCGTACCCTATCTCTAGGGCTGAGCCCTAATAGGAAACTCATCTCCTTACCCTAGCTCTAAGACTGAGCCCTCCAGGGGAAACTCATCTCCTTACCCTATCTCTAAGGCTGAGCCCTAAGAGGAAACTCATCTCCGTACCCTATCTCTAGGGCTGAGCCCTAAGAGGAAAGTCATCTCCTTACCCTATCTCTAAGGCTGAGCCCTAAGAGGAAAGTCATCTCCTTACCCTATCTCTAAGGCTGAGCCCTATGGAGGAAACTCATCTCCGTACCCTATCTCTAAGGCTGAGCCCTAAGAGGAAACTCATCTCCGTACCCTATCTCTAAGGCTGAGCCCTATGGAGGAAACTCATCTCCTTACCCTATCTCTAAGGCTGAGCCCTAAGAGGAAAGTCATCTCCTTACCCTATCTCTAAGACTGAGCCCTAAGAGGAAACTCATCTCCTTACCCTATCTCTAAGGCTGAGCCCTAAGAGGAAAGTCATCTCCTTACCCTATCTCTAAGACTGAGCCCTATGGAGGAAACTCATCTCCGTACCCTATCTCTAAGGCTGAGCCCTAAGAGGAAACTCATCTCCTTACCCTATCTCTAAGGCTGAGCCCTAAGAGGAAACTTATCTCCGTACCATATCTCTAAGGCTGAGCCCTATGGAGGAAACTCATCTCGGTACCCTATCTCTAAGGCTGAGCCCTAAGAGGAAACTCATCTCCTTACCCTATCTCTAAGGCTGAGCCCTATGGAGGAAACTCATCTCGGTACCCTATCTCTAAGGTTGAGCCCTAAGAGGAAACTCATCTCCTTACCCTGTCTCTAAGGCTGAGCCCTAAGAGGAAAGTCATCTCCTTACCCTATCTCTAGGGCTCAGCCCTGGAAACTCATCTCCTAACCCTATCTCTAGGGCTGAGCCCTAAGAGGAAACTCATCTCCTTACATTATCTCTAAGGCTGAGTCCTACAGGGGAAACTCATCTCCTTACCCTATCTCTAAGACTGAGCCCTATGGAGGAAACTCATCTCACCTATCTCTAAGGCTGAGCCCTAAGAGGAAACTCATCTCCTTACCCTATCTCTAAGACTGAGCCCTATGGAGGAAACTCATCTCCGTACCCTATCTCTAAGGCTCAGCCATAAGATGAAACTCATCTCCTAACCCTATCTCTAGGGCTGAGCCCTAAGAGGAAACTCATCTCCTTACATTATCTCTAAGGCTGAGTCCCACTCATCTCCATCTCCCCCTATCTCTAAGACTGAGCCCTAAGAAACTCATCTCCTTACCTATCTCTAAGACTGAGCCCTATGGAGGAAACTCATCTCCTTACCTTATCTCTAAGACTGAGCCCTATGGAGGAAACTCATCTCCTTACCCTATCTCTAAGGCTGAGCCCTAAGAGGAAACTCATCTCCTTACCCTATCTATAAGGCTGAGCCCTAAGAGGAAACTCATCTCCTTACCCTATCTATAAGGCTGAGCCCTACAGAGGAAACTCATCTCCTAACCCTATCTCTAGGGCTGAGCCCTAAGAGGAAACTCATCTCCTTACATTATCTCTAAGGCTGAGTCCTACAGGGGAAACTCATCTCCTTACCCTATCTTTAAGGCTGAGCCTAATAGGAAACTCATCTCCTTACCCTAGCTCTAAGACTGAGCCCTCCAGGGGAAACTCATCTCCTTACCCTATCTCTAAGGCTGAGCCCTAATAGGAAACTCATCTCCTTACCCTATCTCTAAGACTGAGCCCTAAGAGGAAACTCATCTCCATACCCTATCTCTAGGGCTGAGCCCTAAGAGGAAACACATCTCCTTACCCTATCTCTAGGGCTGAGCCCTAAGAGGAAACTCATCTCCTTACCTTATCTCTAAGGCTGAGTCCTACAGGGGAAACTCATCTCCTTACCTATCTCTAAGGCTGAGCCCTAATAGGAAACTCATCTCCTTACCCTATCTCTAAGGCTGAGCCCTAAGAGGAAACTCATCTCCTTACCCTATCTCTAAGGCTGAGCCCTAAGAGGAAACTCATCTCCTTACTATCTCTAGGGCTGAGCCCTAGAGGAAACTCATCTCTTACCCTATCTCTAAGGCTGAACCTAAGAGGAAACTCATCTCCCCTATCTCTAAGGCTGAGCCCTAAGAGGAAACTCATCTCCTTACCCTATCTCTAGGGCTGAGCCCTAAGAGGAAACTCATCTCCTTACCTTATCTCTAAGGCTGAGGCCGGCCCCCCTATCCAACAAGCCAGTTTTGTACTGATGCTCATGGCCCGTGTGTTTTCCACAGAGCTGGTGGTTACTGATGAGTGAGTATCGATGGGCTGCAGGTCTGGTCGTGGTGGACCTTACCTGGTCCAGCGTGCTCACAGTAACACAGCTCCATCCAGGCAGGGCCGCTGCCGTCCACATCTTTTACATTTGGGGCGATTCATAAACATCTCGAGAGGCTCGCCTGCTTCTGTTTAGGACAATTTCATCAGCTTTTAAAACAATGCAACCTCATTCTGGCTCACAAGCCCCTGGACAACTTCCATCTGGAACACCCGTTTATCATTTGAATGGTGGGACGGAGACTGTACAAAGTAGAACCAGAAACATGCTACCTTTAATGACCGCTGTCCTCCTCACTTTGTACTCTCCATATCTTTTTCTTATTTACTTCGTTAATTACGTTATTTATCGATGAAAGTTGGTTTCGTCGCCTTCCACGTGGGAACCGACTTAAACATCTGTCACTTTGGAGTCGTGTGAAACGTCGTGATCTGTAAGTCAGCTGGTAATATGAACTACTGGAAACTTGGTGGTTTTGTTTGTATTTGGAAGAGCAGGAATGTGGATGTTGACATCTCTAGAATTAGAACTTCTGAATGAATATTTAGGATTTCCATTACCATGATACATATGTTTGTCATGTGTTGGTCTCATGGTTGATGTGGGAGACACTGACAGGGCAAAAACAACTCACTCTATGGTAACAGTCCTCTCCATTATGACTATTCATACCGTATCAACTGACTTGGGGCATTTGGAGTATTACAGATATTTGCACGGCTTCCTAAAAGTGTCAAGCGGAACATCTGGCCTTCGTCTCGGGGTGAATCCTTCTGTCTTATCCCAAAACCCTCACATTGCATGCTTTCCCGTCACACATTGCACTTTTATTTAATTACTTTGATTCAATGACTGTGCCAGTCGTATGACTCCATATAGCATGCCATATGAGTCCATGAGGACCAATTAACGTGGGGTTTTCACCTTAAAGATAAAGCCCCGCTAGTTAAATGACCAGACCAACTCCAATGACCACAGATGACAGACCCGAGCTCGTAGTTTTACTTGTCACAAGGAGAATGCCTGAGCTGTGCCTTCGCATGTCTCCAAAACACTCTGACCTCCATTCTCCCCCGACAGTCCTTTTATTGAAACAAGTGGTTACACAAAACAGGATGAGGTCTCTTATCAGTCTGAGCTTCATGACCTTGAGTCCTGTGTGGTGTGGGTTAGGGTGAGTTATGTGGGGAGACCTGAAACAAAACATTGTTCCTGTGTCTGCTTATTAACCAGATGTGACCCTGGAACCTTTTGCTCTCAGGGTGACCGGTACAGAATAAACAACACAGCAATAATATGATTGTAATTATTAATCTTCTTCTAATAATTACAACCCCGAGGAGTAAACAATAATTCATAGGGCTTACATTCTTTAATACAAATTGAAAACACATGCTCTAAAACCTAACACCATGATATCTCGGTGTTTACACCATGGTGCCACGCATAGTGGAAATTGAATGAATAAATAAAATGCAGCCGGTAGTGAGGCAGATGCAGTAAAATGCTTATTTAAATGAAAACCTTTAATACACCCACCAAACTATAAAAATTTTACCTGAAAGGACATTTCATAGCATAAAAAACAAACATGTTGACCAATGAGGGCAAAACGTTGCAGAAATCAACAATTAAGTGTCTTTGGGGCATTCAATATGAACTAAAACGGCGTCTTAGCTGGAGAAATACAAGAAAACATATCACTAACACTACAATATGCAACAGAAACACATTATTTTGTTGTGAAATATTACATTATTTTCCTTCAAATAGGTTTTATTTAATGTTGCATTCTAATGGACCCGCTCCATATGTATTCAATAATATTTATTTGTCTTAATGTGACAAAAATGGTGAACAATGAAAGGTTTTTTGTTTGTTTCTGAAGAGTCTGCATCCAGAGTTTGTTTGCATGTTTTAGAAAGAGAGAAGTAATTGACAGCCCTCCGAGCTGAAGCCAGCGAGTTTCAACGTTTCCAGGGAGGCCGAGAGGTTTGATACTGATCCAGGTTATGGGGAATAAACATTCCTTTTAAAATGTTTATAAAGGCAGAAATTTATGCTGAAACAGGACATTGAATCAGTTATTTCCTGTTGATTTTGCAAATGATAAACTTGTATCTCTCATTTCAATTATGGTCCACACTGTTCTCTCATCGTGAGCCTTGTTTCAGATTGTTGTTGTGTTGTTGTGTTGAGGCCGTTATTTGTGTTTATCTATACCATATCCCGTCCATGAGGGAAAATTATACAAATTAAAACATTTAGTAATCTCTATAAAAGGCACAAAAATGTAACATTGAAGCACCATAACAACTATATATAAATATATATATATATATATATATGTATACTGTATATATATTTATATATATATATATATAGTCACTATATATAAATACTGTAAATATATTATATATATATATATATATATAAAGGCAAGCACATGCTCAAATTCTGCTGATGATAATGAAATACTGTTGACATATCGTTGAAACGATTATGACGGCGATGATGCAATAATGAGGTCAGGGGTCGTTAACTCTATATGTAGACGTCACCCTGGTACAGCCAGGTGTGCAGGAGAGCCGGAGGGCATTGAAGACAACGCAAGGTTTTTCCTGTTTAAGATGAGTTCCATTTATGCAATAAAATAAGTTATTGAAGTGACACTAGAGAATGAGCATTGATTTACTGAGCGCTCCTACAAACGGGCTTCTGGGAACATCACACGGAGCACATTTAACATATTCCACTTCTGAACATGGCATGTGTTATAAGCTCAGAGAATTAACACATGCTCTCATGCCTTATGATGCGTTCTTACGCAGCTGCTTGAGGGATTTCACACACTAAATATAGACATCATGGGCTACAGCCACTTCTCACCACATGCACCATCTGAGTGCACTTTAATTGATCTTCAGAGAAATGTCTTTAATAAAAAAAGGAGGTCTGGAATTAGGATGAATCACATGAAGAAACAAATGTGTTGGTCATCTTACACCATGCTTTAGAAAGAGGTTCGGACCGCCCCAAGTCATTTGCATATAAGGACACAGAAATGTCACGCATAAATAAATAAAGAAATACGTGTGGACACAGAAATAGAGACATAAATAAATGAAGAAATACAGACATGTAGAGATAGATGTATTTAATGATGTCCTATTTAGGTATAACTTATATTTATGTATTCCTGTATTTATTTATATATTTATTTATTCATTTCTGTATTTATTTATTTCTACATTTATTTAAGCATTTATTTATTCCTGTATTTATTTATTTATACATTTATTTAAGCATTTATTCCTGTATTTATTTATTTATACATACATTAATTTATTTATTCCTGTATTTATTCATGCATTCATTCATTTATTCCTGTATTTATTCATGCATTTATCTATTTATACTTAAGATATTATAAGTCATCCATACTAAACAGCAGAGACTGATAAAAAAAAAAAAAAAAAAATACAGTTATGTAACTTTCAAAACAAAATTAGACGCTGCACAATACAAACCCCACGCGAGTGATTTCTTGAAGATTTTTACAACTGGAACGTTGAAATTGTTTTGAAAATAGCCCAAAACACGCTTTACAGTACATCGGGCATCGCTGTGGACCCTAACCTACATCTCTGCAAAGAGTTACACAACATGCCGGACTCTTCATGCTTATCAGGCAGACAGGATGTTGAGGCTATTTTTTTTCGGTGCTCACTAATGAAATCTGATTTCCTCTTTGAGGGTCCTCCGCCTGTCCACCGTAGCCCTCCGCTTCGTGTGTAGCCCTCACCACATGTTTCTGATGTCAGAGGTTTGTTTAGAATATAAACCAAACACGAGCTCGCTGCAGTATCAAATGGAGGAGGATGCCAGCTCGCCGTCCCGGGACATGCACCGGCGTGCAGACGTCTCCTGGAGTTACAGTCTGGCTCTTTTACGGCCTCTTGCGCCACATCATGAATTCGTGGAGATGATATGAAGAACTTCCACAGCTCATAACAGGGTACACACACATGTCAAACACAAAGATGGCATTACACTGAGTTCAGGAATGAAAGTTACTTCTTCGAATCAAAGCGCCTCACTTTAAATGGCACGGCAAGTTCAACAGCTGGACAAAATCTCCTCAGGCCACGTGTTCACATCGTCCATAGAAGGTGTTATACGTTTCACTTTTGACCACTGGAGCTTTTTTTCCTTCATTCTTGTGTTCCCAATTTGTTCCTGTTATTTGTGAACAGTACCACATTGTCACGAGGGGTTCCCCGTCTCGTTTTTTTCCCTTTCAGCTCATGCCACACAGGTTTTGACACGACTCCGCCGCTCTACATGTGGCAAGTAAAACGTCAAGAAACACACACATTCCACCAGCACAGGCCGGACAGGAGGCTGCGAGCCATTAAACATGGATGTAAACGAAACAATGCATACGTTAAACATGTAAGAGAAATCTGCTTCGCAAATGTTTTACGAGGGCGGGATTGAGTTTACGGCCACGATGCCGTTTTGGCCCCTGGGGGACACACACACACAATGCATCTGGGCGAGTAACACTAAGGTACACAGACATGTACTTGTTTAGAGAGAATCTTTAACTCCCCCCCCCCCCCCCAGGTTATTTACTAGCTTGTTAAACCCTGTCAGGCCACTAGGGGGAAGCATTCGCAGCGCTGCCGTGACCCGGGGATCGTTAGCCTCCTGCCTTTGTGACTCATGATGATTCATGTTTCTGAATCCTGATTGGTGCACAGGGGTACGTGACATCACCTTTTGAGTCTGAGTCCCGCCAACTGAAACAAGTGCTAAGAGCACAGGCAACAAAAATACAAAATAAAGATGGAAACCTTCAATGTTGAAATAACCTGCTCTAACTTGGCAGCACATGGCTCGGCCATGAAGAATCTGAACGTTCATAGCGGAGAAGTTACATCGACACACTCCAACATCGTCTTCGTGAAGGGTGTCTGGGACAACCACCGTAAAACTGCACAACCCAACTCCTCCAGAACCGGAATGTGTTAAGGACAACTCAGTGTGAAAGAAAGAAGAAGCCCAAACTGTGCCGGTACCCAGAAAAAGAAACCTACCAGCTGCAGACTGTTAAAAGCCCAACATGTTTCCTGTCCATGGATGTGTGATCTGTTAAGAGTTGCTGATGGAGTGATATGGTAATGATGTCAAAGGCCAAGCCAGGACCATTTGCTCCCAGCTATGTGATGCTGTGAGGATACGGCTTTACAACAACATCCGGTAGAGTTAGTCTTCCCCTACAACACGGCGACGGTAAGACAGCTTCCTGCTTATTTAAATGTTTCTACGAATGTGAACGACCGATACTGAACCAGCGTCTTGAGTGTTCTCAACCGAGTGAACAGGAGAATAAAAATAACCAACAGAGCGTTGGATGAAAGCAAAAGTATAAAACCCATGAGGGTAGAGACAACACGTCATGTTGAGTTCATGGGCAACCCTCGGTGGTTCCCATGTCTACTTGTTATGGGAGGTTTACCAAACAGTGTTGGTTTGTGGTTTCCTGGTCCCGCCTCTATATTTAGGAAAACTCTCCCTTTCTAGAAACAGGTGTTGCTCCATGAACCCAGGAAAGAGTTTTGTGAGGAGCACATTGCCGTGACCGGTCTCTTCAGAGGCAACCTTCAACGCGCATGGATAGGAAGACGAGTGATGAGTTAGCTGGTTGTCACGGAGTTATGAAAGACGTGAGGCGTGGCGTTGGCTACCGAAGTACTAACAAGGGCTTCGAAACGGTGACTGTGTCATGAAGCACGTGGCAAACTAATACGTCCCACATTGTGAGGAAAGATGGCGTCGGTCAGAAACACACCACAACTTTTGGAATGAGATCAATAGGGAGCGTAATGCTCTGTGTCTAAAACAGTCACTTTCCTCTTGATGGTCTTACAGTGAGACCTGAACCAGGGTCACCTGCTCCAGACCTAGAGAGGCTATAGGCTGAGAGGCTGAGGGGGACGCTAGGATACACTGAGCTCCTCTCTCCTCTCTCCTTATGGACGCTTAGGATACACTGAGCACCTCTCTCCTCTCCTCTCTCCTTATGGACGCTTAGGATACACTGAGCTCCTCTCTCCTCTCCTCTCTCCTTATGGACGCTTAGGAGACACTGAGCTCCTCTCTCCTCTCTCCTTATGGACGCTTAGGATACACTGAGCTCCTCTCTCCTCTCTCTCCTTATGGATGCTTAGGAGACACTGAGCTCCTCTCTCCTCTCCTCTCTCCTTATGGACGCTTAGGATACACTGAGCTCCTCTCCTCTCCTCCTCTCTCCTTATGGACGCTTAGGATACACTGAGCTCCTCTCTCTCTCTCCTTATGGACGCTTAGGATACACTGAGCTCCTCTCTCCTCTCCTCTCTCCTTATGGACGCTTAGGATACACTGAGCTCCTCTCCTCCTCTCTCCTTATGGACGTTTAGGATACACTGAGCTCCTCTCTCCTCTCTCCTTATGGACGCTTAGGATACACTGATCTCCTCCTTATGGGCTGCGAGGGATACACTGAGGCTCCTCCTCCTCTCTCCCTCTCCTTATGGACGTTTAGGATACACTGAGCACCTCTCTCCTCTCTCTCCTTAAGGACGTTTAGGATACACTGAGCTCCTCTCTCCTCTCCTCTCTCCTTATGGACGCTTAGGATACACTGAGCTCCTCTCTCTCCTCTCTCCTTATGGACGCTTAGGATACACTGAGCTCCTCTCTCCTCTCTCCTTAAGGACGTTTAGGATACACTGAGCTCCTCTCCTCCTCTCTCCTTATGGACGCTTAGGATACACTGAGCCCTCTCTCCTCTCCTCTCTCCTTAAGGACGTTTAGGATACACTGAGCTCCTCTCCTCTCCTCTCTCCTTATGGGCGTTTAGGATACACTGAGCTCCTCTCTCCTCCTCTCTCCTTATGGACGCTTTAGGATACACTGAGCTCCTCTCCTCTCCTCTCTCCATATGGACGTTTAGGATACACTGAGCTCCTCTCTCCTCCCTCCTTATGGACGTTTAGGATACACTGGGGTCCTCTCCTCCTCTCTCCTTATGGACGCTTAGGATACACTGAGCTCCTCTCTCCCTCTCCTTAAGGACGTTTAGGATACACTGAGCTCCTCTCTCCTCTCCTCTCTCCTTATGGACGTTTAGGATACACTGAGCTCCTCTCTCCTCTCTCTCCTTATGGACGTTTAGGATACACTGAGCTCCTCTCTCCTCCTCTCTCCTTAAGGACGTTTAGGATACACTGAGCTCTCTCCTCTCCTCTCTCCTTATGGACGTTTAGGATACACTGAGCCCTCCTCTCTCCCCAAGGCGAGAGGATACACTGAGCCTCTCCTCTCTCCTTAAGGACGTTTAGGATGCACTGAGCTCCTCTCCTCTCCTCTCTCCTTATGGACGCTTAGGATACACTGAGCACCTCTCTCCTCTCCTCTCTCCTTAAGGACGTTTAGGATACACTGAGCTCCTCTCTCCTCTCTCTCCTTAAGGACGTTTAGGATACACTGAGCTCCTCTCTCCTCCTCTCTCCTTATGGACGTTTAGGATACACTGAGCACCTCTCTCCTCTCCTCTCCTTATGGACGTTTAGGATACACTGAGCTCCTCTCTCCTCTCCTCTCTCCTTAAGGACGTTTAGGATACACTGAGCTCCTCTCTCCTCTCCTCTCTCCTTATGGGCGTTTAGGATACACTGAGCACCTCTCTCCTCTCCTCTCTCCTTATGGACGTTTAGGATACACTGAGCTCCTCTCTCCTCTCCTCTCTCCTTAAGGACGTTTAGGATACACTGAGCTCCTCTCTCCTCTCCTCTCTCCTTAAGGACGTTTAGGATACACTGAGCTCCTCTCTCCTCTCCTCTCTCCTTATGGACGTTTAGGATACACTGAGCTCCTCTCCTCTCTCCTCTCCTTAAGGACGTTTAGGATACACTGAGCTCCTCTCTCCTCTCCTCTCTCCTTATGCACGTTTTAGGATACACTGAGCACCTCTCTCCTATCCTCTCTCCTTATGGATGCTTAGGATACACTGAGCTCCTCTCTCCTCTCCTCTCTCCTTAAGGACGTTTAGGATACACTGAGCACCTCTCTCCTCTCCTCTCTCCTTAAGGACGTTTAGGATACACTGAGCTCCTCTCTCCTCTCCTTTCTCCTTATAGACGTTTAGGATACACTGAGCACCTCTCTCCTCTCCTCTCTCCTTAAGGACGTTTAGGATACACTGAGCTCCTCTCTCCTCTCCTTTCTCCTTATAGACGTTTAGGATACACTGAGCACCTCTCTCCCCTCCTCTCTCCTTATGGATGAATTTTCATCTCTCCATCACACATTCTTAACTCTGCTTCCTCCCCGGAGTCTCTGTGACTTCACGTCTCAGAAGGTCCATTGGACCTGGCGGGTCTGATGCCGTGGTCCTGCTGATGCGCCTGAATGTAAACATAGAGTCTGTCACTGCGTTTCAAATCGAACACTATCTCCTTTGACTTTTACTTTACTGCAGCTGCCATTATAAAATACGCTCTGTTGCATGCAGTATGCATGACATTGGGACATACTTCTTTGTTCTATCTTTGCTCCTTGAACTTTAACCCTGTTGCTCAAGTATCCGCGATGCACGGCATAGTGGTGAATAGCCAGAACTGCACGCTGGCCGGACGTCGTGAGACATCCTGGTATTTCTGTCATATTGCATTCGACATACCATGAATTGGGACGTAGTACATGGTTGTTTCCCAGGCATACTAAATCATATGATAGTATGAATGCACAGTGTTTGATCCATTCCATATAGGCACATTATACGCATCCTGCAGGTTATCTTTTTGCATATGATAATTAAAAACCCAAAGCAATCAAACTAATCATGTGTATTACTCCAGGAGAGCCGGGACACTGGTGTGGTGTCTCCCAGCCAGTGGAAAACATTACAGAGAACCTACGAAGGGCTTCAGCGACAACGATGTGATTGCACAATGCGTCCTGAAACAACAGTGATGTAGAAGAAAATATGGAGGGTTATATAAAGTCAGAAGCTTTTGGAAATCAGAAACCAGAAACTACCCAAACAAACCGGCAGCCGGGATCTCCTGAAAATCATTTGTACGCCGCCCGCCTGCACACGCTGTACACTAACACGAGACCGCGTACGCACACAGTATTCCAACAGGCACATTAGAATGAGGGGGAAAAAATGAAAAACGAAAGAGGAAACACATTTTAGAAAGCGAGTAAAAGTAGTCAGGGAAAGAAGCTCCTCTGTCATGCATCCCCCCCTGAAGAGCAGATTGCTCAACTGCTTGGGCAAGCCCCACTGACTCACCCACACACACACACCGTCACAGACTCCCAGGGCCGCCTCGTGGTGTCTGCCGTGCGGGTGGACCCGGGCCCGGTGACTCACGAGGTGACCCAGTTAACCGACGCTGATGACGCCCGCTGACGACGGCTGACGTGTGTGTGTGTTTTTTTGCGCGCGAGGGCGTGTCCGAAGACACACGAGATGCGAAGCCAGAACGAGGGCGGATTCAAACTCCCAGCGCTCGAGCCGCCGCCAAGGAATACGAAGAGAGAAGCAAGAACATTAGCAACGCGTAACAACAGCACGCGTCGGAGGTTTACCGTTCCTTTATTGTGTTGACGGACATTGTTGAGGAGTTAGCGAAAGGAATAAGAAGTTATGGCTTTGGTGAAGAAACTTCACGGAAACTTTTCTCAACAACTATTGTCCAGTTTGACGACTCATCATCCCCCAATTTTCATGTTTCCTCCCACAGAGCTGGCAGGTCAAGATGTCCTTGTGACGAACACCTACGTCCACAACAAGGTGTCTTAAAGTCGACACGCAGAGCTACGTCAGGACGACGGAGAACACAAAGTCACTGGAGCCCAGAGGTCCAATCCCATTCTCTTCGTCCGGCGAACCCTTTGACCGATCCTAATCTATTGCCAGGATCACCCTCTAATTACCTTCGCATTGAAAATGCGGAAGGTTATGTTTTGATCGCCGTGTATTTGTATGCGTGCCTGTTATTCGCATAAGTAAAAAAGTATTAAACCGAATCGTATGAAATTTGGTGAGATGATTGGTTATTATCCGGGGACCATTTGATTAGATTTTGGGATCGATCGGGTCAAAGGTCAAGGTCAAGGTCATGAAAAGGTCAACATCTTTTTTTTTACCATAGCGCGGTCAATTTGTATCCAATTGGCATGCAACTAATGCCAAAATGTTCATAAGTCAATGCCCAATCTTGTGATATGCGAAGGTATGCGCTCTACCGAGTGACCATTCTAGTTTAAGTCTTTTTATTCACCGATGATTCCTCGGGAAAGGACACTGGCACGGCCGTCTGCGTTTCGAGCCGCGCATCCATATCTCTCACGGCAGCGTCGCTCTCGGATGGATTCATGCAGCACGACTATATTTGATATCTGCTTAGCTTCGTCAGGGCCGACTCCGTTCCTCTGACATTTCGAAGGGTTTCACTCCGCTGGATGGAGCGCAGCCAGAAGCCAACCCGATGACTCTCTCTGGTGTCTTTGGCCCGAGACGCCTGCACACAGCGTAAAGAGCTGGGGTTGCATGGAAGACACTTTTTTCTTAGAGAACTGAGGACCAACATGTGTCAACATGTAACACTGTCCATAAAACCAACCCGACTCTGTTGCAACACACTGTGTAATACACGACTCTGCAGAGATGGAATTATGAAACAGAAAGAAGAGCGTTGGCCGCGCTCACGGTGTTTGTGTGCGCTTCACTTCGGTCCACTTGACGTATCATTGTAAGTGCTTTAGTTACGCAAAGTTACATTCTGGATGAAGACGACTTTCTTTTTTTTTAAAGTCCCGATGTATCCAATGTTGTGTAACCGAGCACAATGGTTGTCAGACGCTCCCATCTAATCGTTTTAACCTCAACCACACAATCACGGTCACTCCCACTACGTCGGCCCGTTTCCACGACGATGAACACTCATTTGCATCGGCCGGTGGGCTGGATGGAACATGTGCTCTGGACCAGGGATGAAGTCATGCTGGCTGAAAGGTTTTAGATTCGTGCTTCCATTCACACACACACACACACACACACACACACACACACACACACACACACACACACACACACACACACACACACACACACACACACACACACACACACACACACACACACACACACACGCACACGTCTGCTTCAGTGTTCCCCACTTCAGCTCACAGACAACACGTATACACACGGAGGTGAAGATGCAGACACACAACTCACGTTCTAAAGAGCCCCTTTATAAAAATGCGTGTAACAGTTGACAGATTTTATTACCGTGGAATTAGACCAATACAAAATGCAGGTGATGTAGTCAAAAGTCATAGCTTTTTATTTCAATTTTTTTATTTTTCAGTCATAAACACAGTACATTTTGTTGTTGATAAAAGTAATATTTGAAATTGTCTCCATATGTCCCTCATGGTCTAGCTGATAGGATTCCTGGTTTTCACCCAGGCGGCTCGGCTTCAACTCCCGGTATGGGAAATACCCGTTTGTCCCTGTATGTATACATATTGTGAAAGTGATAGCTTTATATTTCAATAAATTTTTTTTTTACACTATAATTTTTTGTTGATAAAAGTAATATTTGAATTTGTCTTATTAAGTTCCATATAGTCAAGTGCTTAGGATTCCTGGTTTTCACCCAGGCAGCCCGGGTTCAACTCCCGGTATGGGAAGTAGATTTCAAAAGTATTATACCCGTATGTACACACAGGTATTGTCACAGCTTTTTATTTCCATTTTTGTTGTTGTTGTCTTAAACACAGTATAATTTTTTGTTGATAAAAGTAATATTTGGATTTGTCTCCATAAGTCCCATATGGTCTTGCAGTCAGGATTCCTGGATTTCACCCAGGTGGCCCGGGTTCAACTCCCGGTATGGGAAGTAGATTTACATAGTATTGTACCCGTATGTACACATATTGGTATTTGTCCTTGAACAACACACTTCCCCCTGAGCTGCTCCCGGCAGCCGCGTCCACGCTGTGGGGGTGAAACAGGACCCAAGTGCCTCTGGTTTAAAGCCTAATGTATATCTGCATCATTATTTTAGTTACCGTGGTTTCAGAAGTTGATTTTAAAGCTTCTTTGACATCTGTGTCGATTCTGGTGAGTTCCTCGGAACAGGCCGTATATCACTGCAGGTTCTTTAATGACTCGTGATGACATCATCGGCTGATATGAGCCGGTCTCTGGTCGTTGTCTCGTGACGCACGTGAGGCCGGACCGCCACCTGTCAGTCCGCTAACAGAGCTAACGTAGCCGCTAACAGAGCTAACGTAGCCGCCTGAAAACTCACTGTTTATTATGATTTAGTTCTGATATGTGATAATTCAGAATCAGTTCCGTTGACTCCGAACACCTCCAAGAAAAGAACGGTGAACTCTGAGTGTGTGTGTGTGAGGAAACCCTCCTGGCTCCTTCTAAAATTACATTACAGACGGAAGTGGATCACACACACTCACACACACACACACACACACACCTACACACACACACACACACACACACACACACACACACACACACACACACACACACACACACACACACACACACACACACACACACACACACACACACACACACACAGGTCAGGAGATAGGCAACCATCGTGGCTCCGTTCCAACTGGTGATTAGCGGCGGCGGAAACTCACGAGACGTCTCCACACACACACTCCTGTCTCTACACACACACTCCTGTCTCTACACACACTCCTGTCTCTACACACACACTCCTGTCTCCACACACACTCCTGTCTCTACACACTCCTGTCTCTACACACACACTCCTGTCTCTACACACACTCCTGTCTCCACACACACACTCCTGTCTCTACACACACACTCCTGTCTCCACACACACACTCCTGTCTCTACACACACTCCTGTCTCTACACACACACTCCTGTCTCTACACACACACTCCTGTCTCTACACACACTCCTGTCTCCACACACACACTCCTGTCTCTACACACACACTCCTGTCTCTACACACACACTCCTGTCTCTACACACACTCCTGTCTCTACACACACACACTCCTGTCTCTACACACACTCCTGTCTCCACACACACACTCCTGTCTCTACACACACACTCCTGTCTCTACACACTCCTGTCTCCACACACACTCCTGTCTCTACACACACTCCTGTCTCTACACACACACTCCTGTCTCTACACACACTCTCCTGTCTCTACACACACACTCCTGTCTCTACACACACACTCCTGTCTCTACACACACTCCTGTCTCTACACACACACTCCTGTCTCTACACACACTCCTGTCTCTACACACACACTCCTGTCTCTACACACACACTCCTGTCTCTACACACACACTCCTGTCTCCACACACACACTCCTGTCTCTACACACACACTCCTGTCTCTACACACACACTCCTGTCTCTACACACACTCCTGTCTCTACACACACTCCTGTCTCTACACACACTCCTGTCTCCACACACACACACTCCTGTCTACACACACACTCTCCTGTCTCCACACACACTCCTGTCTCTACACACACACTCCTGTCTCTACACACACTCCTGTCTCTACACACACTCCTGTCTCTACACACACACTCCTGTCTCTACACACACACTCCTGTCTCCACACACACACTCCTGTCTCCACACACACACTCCTGTCTCTACACACACTCCTGTCTCTACACACACTCCTGTCTCTACACACACTCCTGTCTCCACACACACACACTCCTGTCTACACACACTCTCCTGTCTCTACACACACTCCTGTCTCCACACACACACACTCCTGTCTACACACACACTCCTGTCTCTACACACACACTCCTGTCTCTACACACACTCCTGTCTCCACACACACACTCCTGTCTCTACACACACACTCCTGTCTCCACACACACACTCCTGTCTCTACACACACACTCCTGTCTCTACACACACTCCTGTCTCTACACACACACTCCTGTCTCCACACACACACTCCTGTCTCTACACACACTCCTGTCTCCACACACACACTCCTGTCTACACACACACTCCTGTCTCTACACACACACTCCTGTCTCTACACACACACTCCTGTCTCTACACACACACTCCTGTCTCCACACACACACTCCTGTCTCTACACACACTCCTGTCTCTACACACACACTCCTGTCTCTACACACACACTCCTGTCTCCACACACACTCCTGTCTACACACACACTCTCCTGTCTCCACACACACTCCTGTCTCTACACACACACTCCTGTCTCTACACACACACTCCTGTCTCCACACACACACTCCTGTCTCTACACACACACTCCTGTCTCTACACACACTCCTGTCTCCACACACACACTCCTGTCTACACACACACTCTCCTGTCTCTACACACACTCCTGTCTCTACACACACACTCCTGTCTCCACACACACACTCCTGTCTCTACACACACACTCCTGTCTCTACACACACTCCTGTCTCTACACACACACTCCTGTCTCTACACACACACTCCTGTCTACACACACACTCTCCTGTCTCTACACACACACTCCTGTCTCTACACACACACTCCTGTCTCTACACACACTCTCCTGTCTCTACACACACTCCTGTCTCTACACACACACTCCTGTCTCTACACACACTCCTGTCTCTACACACACACTCCTGTCTCTACACACACACTCCTGTCTCTACACACACTCTCCTGTCTCTACACACACTCCTGTCTCTACACACACTCCTGTCTCTACACACACTCTCCTGTCTCTACACACACACTCCTGTCTCACACACACCCTGTCTCACACACACACTCCTGTCTCTACACACACCTCCTGTCTCTACACACACCTCCTGTCTCTACACACACTCCCGTCTCTACACACACCCCTCTCTCTACTCACACTCCTCTCTCTTCACACACACTCCTGTCTCTACACACTCTCCTGTCTCTACACACACTCCTGTCTCCACACACACACTCCTGTCTCTACACACACACTCCTGTCTCTACACACACACTCCTGTCTCTACACACACTCCTGTCTCCACACACACACTCCTGTCTCTACACACACACTCCTGTCTACACACACTCCTGTCTCACACACACACCCTGTCTCTACACACACTCCTGTCTCTACACACACTCCTGTCTCTACACACACACTCCTGTCTCTACACACACTCCTGTCTCCACACACACACTCCTGTCTACACACACACTCTCCTGTCTCTACACACACACTCCTGTCTCCACACACACACTCCTGTCTCCACACACACACTCCTGTCTCTACACACACACTCCTGTCTCTACACACACACTCCTGTCTCTACACACACTCCTGTCTCTACACACACACTCCTGTCTCTACACACACTCCTGTCTCTACACACACTCTCCTGTCTCTACACACACACTCCTGTCTCTACACACACACTCCTGTCTCTACACACACACTCCTGTCTCTACACACACACTCCTGTCTCTACACACACCTCCTGTCTCTACACACACACTCCTGTCTCTACACACACTCCTGTCTCTACACACACTCCTGTCTCTACACACACACTCCTGTCTCCACACACACACTCCTCCTGTCTCTACACACACACCCTGTCTTACACACACACTCCTGTCTCCACACACACACTCCTGTCTCACACACACACCCTGTCTCTACACACACCTCCTGTCTCTACACACACTCCTGTCTCTACACACACACTCCTGTCTCCACACACACACTCCTGTCTCCACACACACACTCCTGTCTCTACACACACACTCCTGTCTCTACACACACACTCCTGTCTCCACACACACTCTCCTGTCTCTACACACACTCCTGTCTACACACACACTCTCCTGTCTCTACACACACTCCTGTCTCTACACACACTCCTGTCTCCACACACACACTCCTGTCTCTACACACACACTCCTGTCTACACACACACTCTCCTGTCTCTACACACACTCCTGTCTCTACACACACACTCCTGTCTCCACACACACACTCCTGTCTTTACACACACACTCCTGTCTACACACACACTCTCCTGTCTCTACACACACTCCTGTCTCTACACACACACTCCTGTCTACACACACACTCTCCTGTCTCTACACACACTCTCCGTCTTGTGAGCTAACTTTCCAGTGGAAACACTTCCTGTGTCTCACCGGTTCGCCGCAGATGGAACATTAAGGGTGGAGTACGAGATCGTAAATGATGCCCTGCATGTAGTGTCTATATATACACATGTGTGTGTGTGTGTGTGTGGGTGGTCGTGAGCGTTGAGGGGCGGAGCTCCGATCGCTCACAGACTCACGTCTTGTGTTTGAGGTGCGCTCTCACATTGATTTAAGTAAACGCAATAAAAACATGGCTGACTGATACGGTCGCTTCAAGTTTGGCATGAGCAGCCCAGGGCCAAACACACACACACACACACACACACACACCATCATCATCATCATCATCATCATCTCCTCGTTCCCACTGCTGTATTGAGCATCTGGGCTCAATTTCACACTTCAATAACTTTTTTGGGGAACAGCGCATGTCGTCATGTTGGACACACACACACACACACACACACACACACACACACACACACACACACACACACACACACACACACACACACACACACACACACACACACTCATTGCCACCTACCGGGTCCCTCCAACCTGACTGTACTTAATGTCAACTAAGTTCATCCGACTGAATTATATCAGTCGGGTGAACTGAAGGATTCTTCATGGAAAAGAGGAATTAGATTCTTAGAACATGAACGATGCAACCCGAGAGCCTGAGAGCTGAGAGGATTCTTGGAGAGCCAGGCCTTAGAGCCAGGCCATGAGGCAGGGCCCCGAGAGCCGGGGCCTGAGAGCCAGGGCCCCCGAGAGCCAGGGCCCCGAGAGCCGGGGCCCTGAGAGCCAGGCCCCGAGAGCCAGGGCCCCGAGAGCCAGGCCCCCGAGAGCCGGGGCCCGAGAGCCAGGGCCCCGAGAGCCAGGGCCCCGAGAGCCAGGGCCCCGAGAGCCGGGGCCTGAGAGCCAGGGCCCCGAGAGCCGGGGCCTGAGAGCCAGGGCCCCGAGAGCCAGGGCCCCGAGAGCCAGGGCCCCGAGAGCCAGGGCCCCGAGAGCCAGGGCCCCGAGAGCCGGGGCCCGAGAGCCAGGGCCCCGAGAGCCAGGGCCCCGAGAGCCGGGGCCCCCGAGAGCCGCTTAACGTCCTGATACTGTAACGTCGCCTTCAGGTCACATTAAAGTTCTCTCACCTGACACTCGACAGGTTCGTGAGTTTATGTTACTTAAAAAGAATTCTCAGAACCCACAGAATATTTATTACTAAATACACACGTATTTATTTATTACGGTGGTATAACCTCTGATCGGTGCTCAAGCATCTGTGTGTGTGCGTCTCTGTGTGCGTCTGTGTGTGCGCCTGTGTGTGCGTTTGTGTGTGTGTGTGTCTGTGTGTGTGTGCGTCTGTGTGTGTGTGTCTGTGTGTGTGTCTGTGTGTGTGTGTGTGTGTGTGTGTGTGTGTCTGTGTGTGTGTGTGTGTCTGTGTGTGTGTGTGTGTGTGTGTGTGTCTGTGTGTGTGTGTGTCTGTGTGTGTGTGTCTGTGTGTGTGTGTCTGTGTGTGTGTGTGTCTGTGTGTGTGTCTGTGTGTGTGTCTGTGTGTGTGTGTGTGTGTGTGTGTCTGTGTGTGTGTGTCTGTGTGTGTGTGTGTCTGTGTGTGTGTGTGTGTGTGGTGCAGACAGTGATGCTCTCGCCCCGATGGAAAATGGACTGCTCCCTATCTCACGTCTCGCAGAGTCAGATACACCGACGTTTGCGTGTGTGTGTGTGTGTGTGTGTCTGTGTGTGTGTGTGTGTGTGTGTGTGTGTGTGTTCGGCTCCCAGGGTGGTTATCAGGAGCCGTGGGCGGCCTCAACAGCTGCACCGGCCCTCAGCTGATAGACCAGTTGAATACGTAGAGGGACACAATTGGACCTCGTGTGCGTGTGTGTGTGTGTGTGTGTGTGTGTGTGTGTGTGACTTCCTGAGCTGCTCATAGAGTTTCTTTCTTGGACTTCACAGACGAGAGGCAGTGAACGTATATTTATAATTCTCTGTTGTGCAACAGTTCCTGGCGTCTGGGCTGAGTCCTCTGGGCGTGTTTCCCCCACGGCTGTGACTGACAGGCCTGAGCAGGGGCGTCAAACTCATGTTCACCGTGGACCACACCAGCATCACGGCCGCCTCTTAAAGGGCCGGTACTCAAACTCTGTGTGAACTACTCCCCAGCATAGTGTTAAATAACTCTCTTTGCATTTAATTATTGTCTATTTGAGTGTAGAAATATTGTACGTAATAACATTTCATTCATATTATAACATGAATGCATTTTATGTGAAACCTTCAAAATAAAAGCACAGGATATTTTTCTTAAATGTCTTTGAGAAAAGGTGATCATGTGTCTTTCAAGCCATCAGGGGCCACATAATAATGTGTGATGGAGAGATGTAAATTCATCCATAAGGAGAGAGAGAAGAGGAGAGAGATGCTCATTGTATCCTAAAATATCCTTAAATAACTCTCTTTGCATTTGATTTTTGTTTATTTGAGTTGTAGAAATGTTGTACGCAAGAAAATTTCATTAATATTATAAAATAAATTCATTTCATTTGAAGCCTTCAAAATAAAAGCACAGGATATAAAGGTGATCATATGTCTTTTAAGCCATCAGGGGCCACATAAAATGACGTGGTGGGTCTTGTGCAATAGAGCATCTGTGGTCCCCTAGAGCTTTGGCTCTTTGCCTTTTTTTTATGACACGGGCCCCTAAAATGACTTCAGGGACCTCCATCTGAAATGTGTGTTAGATATGACTAGATCTGAACATATGTTCAGAATAGTTACTCTTATTCACATTGGTATCACGTCTTCAAATTAAAAAGTGAAAATAAACTATTCCCCATTTTTCTGGGAAGGCCCCTCTGGGTCTGGAGCGCGGGATGAGTCTCTGTATTGGTACTTGTGGGAATTTATTGCACACATTATTTTTTGACAGGAGCTTTTAAAAAAAGAAAGAAAGGAAATTCATTATAATCTCCTCATGTGTCTCAAACAGACAGCGGATTGAAGGTCAGCGCCGCACAGGGCCGCCGGAGGAGGAACCACCACGCGGCGTGACCCCGGCGAGATGGAGATGGTGACGTGCTCCGGTCGGAGACTTTTGAGGTTTTACACAACATTTATTCTCTCTTGGAGCCTCCTCCGACTCTCACATGGAGCAACTGGAGCGCTGGCGCTGGGACGTCCAATTCAGAGAAGTGTTGGGAAATGTCTCTTCTGGCATTTGATGATGCGGCTCCTTTTTCAGGACTTTAATCTCCAACCTGGGAGCAGAAGCAAAAACTGGATCTGCTTGGGGGATAAGGGGTTGAGGGGGAGGGGTAGGGGGGGGGGGGTAATTCCCTGAAATTGAATGCAGGAATGTTGAACACACACCAACACAAACACACACACACACACACGTGTTCCAGTGTCAGTAATATCTTTGGCAACGGGAACGTCTTGCAACATTTGGTGATGAGTACATTTTTGAATGTAAAGTAAAAACTTGAGGGCTCAGTTTACAGCAGGTTGTCGGTTCCCTTCCGATAAACGGGGGAAACGCCGTAAAGCTGCAACTCCACCCAGTGCCGCTGAGCGTGCTCGGTGGCGTCCCGGGGCCTCGGTGGCTTTTGTTAGGTTGTAATAGTTTATTTTGATTCTGTAGTCTTAAGCTTTAAATTAATACATATAGAAAGATATAATAATAGGAAATATTAGGGAGAATATTGATATTGTTGTTAATGTATTATGAAGCATAGGGGGACTGTTTACTCTGTGCAAATGATGAATGTAAATGGAAAAACTTAATGTGTGTTCATGAGAGTGAATGTTAGTTAGTATTTCAGATTGTAGAAGCCGGTTGAAGCCAGTGAAGTGACTTTAAGGCGGACAATAACAGACAAGACTTTTATTGTGAAAATACTTGTCAAGCGACTTGACCGGAAGTGACGTTTTGACCCGGGGGTCGTGACCTTTGACCAGTGGCGGTGCGTCCATAGAGGGCGCTAGGGCGCCGCCCCTCTTAAAATTTTGAGATGAAAAAAAAAAAGAACATTATATGCCAAATCATTTAAATAGTAAATATACCGTGTTGACGCGCTAAATGTGTGTGGGAGACCGTCAGCCTGTCAACAACCACTTAAGTTAATGTGAAAATATATAATATATCGCCACTCATTATCACGGAGAGAAGCCCCTCCCCTTTTTCGGGACACCGGCCCAACGTGTGTGTACGGCAGCGAGCAAACATTTCAGTCGTTTCGGCAAGGACGGCTTCTCATTGGCGGATGAAACGTGAATCTTGGGCCACAAAAATGTGCGCTCGTTGGCCAATGACATTGTTTTATTATTTCACGTGACTGGACTATTCGGCAGATCAGAGACGTATCGTTCCCTCAGCCAGAGAGCTCCACGGAGCTACAGAGCAGGTAGCTAACGGAGCTGTCAGCTGGAGGCTCAGTGAGTAATGCGCTGTTTAGTTTCCCCTGTATGTTGTTCCAAAGTCCTGGGACTGAAACTCTCTGGACTACAACGGGGGGAGGGATCTAAAGAGCTGCAGACAAGTGGAAAGCACGAATCTTGCCGCAGTTAGCTAGCTAAGAGCATGGAGCTAACTCGCAAACAGCCTGAAGCTAACCCTGTTTACAGAGCAGAGCAGCAGAAGGAGACCGAACTGGCATCGAAAACACAACGAAGAAGTTCTGAAAAACAGACATATTCCCTCAAGAATAATGAAACAGGCTGGTTACAGACATAATTGACTTTAACCAGAGAGTTATTGAGAAGTTTGACCACTTTAAAGAGAGGAGCTACTTGTCTTTACAGTAGTGGGTCTGCTCTGTCACCCAACGTAACATGTGATCTCTTTCTGACTCTATTCTGCTCTGAACCTCTTTCCTTGGGGATTAATAAAGTATATATCTATCTATCTATCTATCTTCATGTGAGGGTGAAACTCTTTTATTTTGCAAACCTCTGAAACCCAACCCAATGTTCCTTAAAGCTGCTCTGAACCTCTCATGCCCAAAGTTACAGTGTGTTGATAGTTGTTATTGGACAGTGTTGAGCACGCTGTGTTCTTTAAATAAAGCTTTGTTTTTTACAATATTCTACTCAAAACCTCTTTTCTTCTCATTGTTGAGTGCTATTTAAACTGCGCCCCCCCCCAAAAAAATTTCACCAGCCGCCACTGCCTTTGACCCCTCCATTTTGATAACAGACTTTTATCCAACAGGAAGGTGTTAGAGGCTGAACTACCTTTGAGAGGAGCTGATTGGCTGATTCTGGGACTAAGACTCTGTCCTGGGGGAACATCGTTCTCCCTCGTCTTGACCCGGGTCCTTCGAGGCTGGTTCCCGTGGCGCCCGGATCACCACGAAACCCACGATCCTGAGCTTTGATTGGTTGTTAAACTTCTTGCCATTAAATATTGTTAAACTTAATTCACGCCATCCGGAGCCTGATGTCCATCACCTGCCAAGTGCCCAGTTTCAGTTCCTCTTATACTTCCCGGGGCCTCGGTGGCTTCCCGTCACGTGACCTGACCGTCGCTGAGCGTTCCTCTCGCTCCCTCGTGATTGGCCGAACTCACAGAACAAGAGTTTCATGTGCAAACGCTGCATTGATATGCATCTCCGTCAGATTGTCCCAGATTCACGTAAACAGATGTGGAGTTGAATTGGAAACATCTGGCAGCAGCAGAGCCATGAACAATAAAGCGTGGAGGTGATTAATTATTCAATGCAGTTACTAAAGACAAATATTTAGTGCGTCTCTTTTCTCCTCGCCAAACCAGGACACGTTGACGGTTATGTCTCGAGCGATGACGGCGTGTTTAGACCGTTTGCGAAGCCAAAGTTAAGTTGGTAACGGACGTTTTGTTGACAGATTCAAACGGCGTACGGCACGTGTCAAACACAAGGCCCGCGGGCCGAATCTGGCCCACCACATCATTACATGTGGCCCTTGACGCTTTGAAAAGACCTTTAAAAATTTAAATTTTGAAATTTAAGACAAATATATTGCGCTTGTATTTTGAAGGGTTTCAAATTAAATATAATATAATTTTAGAGAAATGTTCTTACGTCCAATATTTCCGAATCCGGCCCTCCACACCATTATTATGTGACCCCTGATGGCAAGACACGTGATCACCTTTTCTTCAAGAAATTTAAGAAAAATATCCTGTGCTTTTATTTTGAAGGTTTCAAATTAAACTGACTTTAAAAAAAATTATATTAGAGAAATGTTATGTCCATTATTTCCACACTCGAATAAACAATAATTAAATGCAAAGTGAGTTATTTAACGATATGTTCGGGTTTAGCTTATACAGTGTTTCAGGTACACCGGCCCTTTAAGAGGCAGCAATCATGCTGATGTGGCCCACGGGGAACATGAGTTTGACACCGCTGCCGTGCGGGAAGAGGAGGCCTTGCACGCCGCCTCCTGCAGCCTCTGGATACCGTCGGGTCCTCTTGATACCGTCGGGTCTCTCCTCCGCCAGCCATGCTTTGCATCTACATTTAAAAAAGGGTGAAGGGTCAAAAAGGTTCACGCTTCCACTCCGTGAATCCCACATCAGAGGCGTGAGGGGTTAACGAGGTTAGCTATGGATGATGTATCGTGTTCTCTCCATCACGCTCAGTGTGATGGTGACGTGATTCTCTCCCGCTGGTTTGGGGATTTATTTCCACCTCGTAGAGGACAAACTAGTCGATAAAAGCATTGCTCATGGGGTCAATGCTCGAATTAAAGCACAAGCGCCATAAATGTAACAGTCACAGACACATGAAGGTGATTCTAGACCACAGGGGTCAAACTCGAGGCGCCGAATGTGGCCCCTGACGGCTTGAAAGACACGTGATCACCTATTTTTAAAGAGAATCACAAAAAAATATCCTGTGCTTTTATTTTGAAGGTTTGAAATTAAATGGATTTATCTTATAATATTAGAGACATTTTCTAATGTACAACATTCCTACACTCTAATAAACAATAATCAAATGCAAAGAGAGTTATTTAAGGATATTTTAGGATACAATGAGCACCTCTCTCCTCTTCTCTCTCTCCTTATGGATGAATTTACATCTTTCCATCACACATTATTATGTGGCCCCTGTTGGCTTGAAAGACACATGATCACCTTTTCTTAAAGAAAATCACCCAAAAATATCCTGTGCTTTTATTTTGAAGGTTTCAAATTAAATGGATTTTCTTATGTACAGCATTTCTACACTCAATAATAAATATATTGCAAAGAGAGGTATTTAACAATATGTTAACTACAGTGTAGTTTATACAGCGTTTCATTTACACCGGCCCTTTAAGAGGGCGGCCATGATGCTGATGTGGCCCACAGTGGACGTGAGTTCGACCCCCCTGTTCTAGACAGTTAAAAGTTAAAGGCAGGAGCCGGAGGTATGCACAGGTGCAGCTAACTCCACCGACCACAACGACCGCTTCTGATTGGCTGCTGGGGGAATAATCAATTTACGTGGAATAACAAACAAACTCGGAATGCGAAATTAGCTTCTTCATCTCTTCTTGTTTGACATCTTTGACATGAACAAGAACAATAAGACATCGTGACGTGTCCCCGGTTTTATCATCGTGACATGATGCGAACCAACGGATCCAAATGTTTTTTAAATATTAAAGCGAAAAAGGTTGAACAGAAACAAACCCAAATGTTTTTGGCGCCAACAAATGCAGCTTCCATTGTTTTAGTGCCAGACTCTTTATTGAAAAGACACATTTGTAAAGCTGCGGTTTCCCTTTTATTCCGAGAGTTTTTTCCTCCAGATGGTTTGGAGTGAGTCGACAACTGAAGCATCAAAGCAGCTTTCGACAAAAAACATATAGCGCTCCGAGCATATACAGTATTTACAGGCACACACACACTCACACACACACACACACACACACACACACAGGGTGAGGCTCATGTAGAGCTACAAGCGCACATGCACAAAAGCACCACCAGATGTGCTGCATTGTGTCGCAGTCCGATGTCACGATGCGACCCCCTCTTCCGTTATTAATTGATCCAAAATGTTCTGCGTTTGGAGCTCTTCCATTCCAAACCGCGGCCTCGCCAAAGACAAACGTCGCTCTGTGCTGCACGACAAAAAACACAAACACACAAAGTTTTGATCATTTCAACCATTCGAGACCCAGCATGTTGTTTCCCGCCTGATAAGAGAGGTCGGGTAGTTTCCTCGGAGCTGATCCTGAGATTAAATGAGGACTTCATGAGGACTCGGGCGCATCAGGGTACGTTAACCCGATGCTCAATAAATATCCTCGAATCGGGTAGTTTACTTTATGCAAATGATGAATGTAAATGGCAAAACTTAATGTGTGTTCATGAGAGTGAATGTTAGTTAGTATTTCAGATTGTTGAAGCCGGTTGAAACCCGTGAAGTGACTTTAATGCGGACAAGACTTTTATTGTGAAAATACTTGTCTTGCGACTTGACCGGAAGTGACGTTTTGACCCGGGGGTCGTGACCTTTGACCCCTCCATTTTGATAGCGGGGCTTTTATCCAACAGGAAGGTGTTAGAGGCTGAACTACCTTTGAGAGGAGCTGATTGGCTGATTCTGGGACTAAGACTCTGTCCTGGGGGAACATCGTTCTCCCTCGTCTTGACCCGGGTCCTTCGAGGCTGGTTCCCGTGGCGCCCGGATCACCACGAAACCCACGATCCTGAGCTTTGATTGGTTGTTAAACTTCTTGACATTAAATATTGTAAAACTTAATTCATGCCATCCGGAGCCTGATGTCCATCACCTGCCAAGTGCCCAGTTTCAGTTCCTCTCATACTTCCCGGGGCCTCGGTGGCTTCCCGTCACGTGACCTGACCGTCGCTGAGCGTTCCTCTCGCTCCCTCGTGATTGGCCGAACTCACAGAACAAGAGTTTCATGTGCAAACGCTGCATTGATATGCATCTCCGTCAGATTGTCCCAGATTCACGTAAACAGATGTGGAGTTGAATTGGAAACATCTGGCAGCAGCAGAGCCATGAACAATAAAGCGTGGAGGTGATTAATTATTCAATGCAGTTGACCGGAAGTGACGTTTTGACCCAGGGGTCGTGACCTTTGATAATGGACTTTTATCCAACAAGACGGTGTTAGAGGCTGAACTCCCTTTGAGAGGAGCTGATTGGCTGATTTTGGGACTAAGACTCTGGACTGGGGAAAGATGGTTCTCTTTGGTCTTGACCCGGGTCCTTCGAGGCTGGTTCCCGTGGCGCCCGGATCACCACGAAACCCACGGTCCTGAGCCTGGATTGTTTGTTTACACTTCTTGCCATTAAATATCGTTAAACTTAATTCACGCCATCCGGAGCCTGATGAACACATCCCAAATACACTTTCCCCCAGATATAATACATCAAATATGTTCTCTTTGAACTTCGAATGGCACTGAACGAAGACAGCAGGGTTGAATGTCGGCCTCGTGTTGAATGTGGAAGCTTGAGACCGAGCTCAGTGTGTCATGTGTTGGCGCTCTGGAATGACAGGTTTTGAAAGGTGGTCAAAAGGAACTTAAAATCGGCGTTTTCATGAATCATAAGTCGGTGCCGTTCGGGAACGCCAGCAGGAGTCCGTGTGATCTATTTCCTCGTGTCGCCTCCCAGCAGGCGTCAGACTCGGATGAATCTTCCTGGCTTATTTCAGTTGTGTGTGTGTGTGTGTGTGTGTGTGTTTCCATGACAGAGCAGCACCTCTGCTCTCACTGTAACATCAACACAGTTACCAAGCTAACTCCGGCCCGCTTCTCTTATTTTCTCGGTTCCTTCCGGGAGTTTCGCCGCATGGCTCGGCACCACGCGCAGATGGAACGATGTCAACCTCGTGGATAAATATGTGCTTTGGCAAGTCGCTTAATAACTCTGTAATAAACTCACGAGACGCGCATTGGGAGAGGGAAAGATCTCCGGTGTGGAAAACGTTTAATTTCATAAGGGCACAAAAGAGGTTCTGTGTCAAGCATGTGGAAGTGACCTCAGTAAGTGATGCTTCAAGGTGAAGTCAGACCCTTCAGAAGGTCATTCAAAGGTCAAAGGGTGAAAGCTGAGAGCCCACGAGCAGAAACAGTATTCAGACCCCTTCACTCTTTGTTTCATTGCAGCCATTTGCTAAAATACAAAAAGTTCATTTTATTTCTCATTAATGTTCACGCAGAACCCCATCTGGACAGAAAAAAACAGAAATGTAGAAATGTTTGCAAATTTATTAAAAAAGAAATAAATGAAATATCACATGGTCATAAGTATGGGGTCTGAATACTTTCCATATCCACTGTATATATATATATACATATTTATAATTGAATAACTAAATATATATATCAATTGATATGGCAGCAGTAATATTTACACATAGCACACGATGGACCTCACGCCCCCGCACAGCTCTACTCTCCTCCGGGGCCCCCGGGGGCCCTCAGCCACCTGCTGCTCTAGAGAGAGAGATCACGTTGCATATCTTGTTGACCATCACCCTGGTGCGTGACCTCTTCACCTTTTACCCAACATTACCAAGTTAAACTTTATTCCCTAAATAAAAGTTCCTCAATGATGTGAAGAGAAAACACGTCTCACTGGAACCTGAACACAGCGACAGGTCAGCAGCGGCACGACCTTTTGACCTGGAGTGACACATTTAAATACAATGGCCCGTCCTCGCCTTCCCTCTTCCTCCCTCTTCCTCGCCCTCCCTCGCACTCTCTCGCCCTCCCCCGCCCTCCCTCATCTTCTCTCTTCCTCCCTCGCCTCCCTCCTCCTCCTCCCTCTTCCTCGCCTCCTCTCGCCTCCTCTCCTCGCCTCCACGCCTCCTCATCTTCTCTCCTCCTCCTCGTCCCTCCCTGTCTTCCCTCGCCTCCTCGTCCTCCTCCCTCGTCCTCCCTCCTCCTCCCTCCTCTCTTCCTCCTCTTCCTCACCTCCTTCGCCTCCTCCTCTTCCTCCTCCTCCTCCTCTTCCTCCCTCTTCCTCACCCTCCCTCGCCCTTCCTCGCCCTTCCTCATCTTCCCTCGTCCTCCCTCCTCCTCCCTCGCTTTCCCTCTTCCTCCCTCTTCCTCACCCTCCCTCGCCCTCCCTTGCCCTTCCTCGCCCTTCCTCATCTTCCCTCGCCCTCCCTCCTCCTCCCTCGCTTTCCCTCTTCCTCCCTCTTCCTCACCCTCCCTCGTCCTCCTTCGCCCTCCCTCGTCTTACCTCTCCCTCCCTCTTCCTCCCTCGTCCTCCCTCTTCCTCCCCCACCCCCTCAGGTACCCCCCCCCCTCACCCACCCTTCATCCACAGCGTGGATGACCTCATAGAAGTCCCCAGGCCTGCTCTGGGTAAACGTCCACTGTAAACCCGCCTGTCCGTGTGTCTCTGTCCTGGACGTGTTCACAGTGAACATCTGAGCCTCTGCTCGGCACTACCGACATTTTGAAAATACCAATCATGCGTTTCACGAGGTGAACGATTAAACACAACCCCCCGCATTATACATGAAATGAAATCCAGAGGACCTCAGGATCTGTTTTAAGATTTGAGTTTGTGATTGGCTGAAAATATAGAAAAAACATACCGTTGGCCTTGTGGACTTTGTCATGGCTTGTTTTCGCTTTCAAAAATCCAAACCAGAGAAGCCTACAAGCACTATTTATCATCAGAGGCATTAACTCCATGTGTGTGTTCGGCCCCTTGGCTCAGTTTCAGCTGGTGGTATCTCGCTGAGGGAGGAAGAGAGGCTTTGAGGATAAGAGGAACCACCCACTGGCCCTCCTGATATCTCTCTTTCACTCAACAACCCTTCTCCCCTTCCTCCCATCCTATATGTCTTTCACTCGGAGGTTGACACACACTGCATGCGCCTGCAGATGGTTTTAATTTCCCCTTCACCAACCTCCCGTTTGCCGTCTCTATTTCGACTTTCCCCATTTCCTATCGTTGACTGCGGTCCCATTCATCCCCCCGTGTCAACCCTGTTGCTCAGAGTTCACCTTTGATGACCTTTGATTGGGTGCCTGTTGACATCCCTTACATTTACGTTCTTTACATTAATAGCTGTAATTCGTAAATTGATAAACATATCAGTACAATTTTTACCAACGATGTTTTTCATTTAATTTCCTACCGTATCCACTCTTTCAATACAATATCTCTTGGGAGTTTTCTCTGTTCCGATGTGAGGTCAAAGGTCAGAGATGTCTATATGTACAGATTGTAAAGCCCTTTGAGGCAAATTCCAAATTTGTTATATTGGGCTAAACAAAATAATCTGAATTGAATTGAATATGGACTTGTAACTGAAGGATTATATAAATATGCAACGTTGTTATGGTCACGCTAAGTCACTCACAACACTTTGTTCAGGTTAGGGAAACATCTTGGACTACTAGACATGTGAACAGTGACGTGAAGCACAATTTAATTAGATTCATTTTATTTTATATAGCCCAATATCCTATGAGACGTGAAGGTTAAAGACTCCGGGGAGAAAGCAGAGTTAGTTATGTGCAATGGAGAGATGAAAATTCATCCATAAATAGAGAGAGAAGAGGAGAGAGGTGCTCAGTGTATCCGAAACGTCCTTAAGGAGAGAGGAGAGGAGAGAGGAGCTCAGTGTATCCTAAACGTCCTTAAGGAGATGGAGAAGAAGAGCGAGGTGCTCAGTGTATCCGAAACGTCCTTAAGGAGAGAGGAGAGAGGTGCTCAGTGTATCCTAAAACGTTCATAAGGAGATGGAGAAGAAGAGCGAGGTGCTCAGTGTATCCTAAATGTCCTTAAGGAGAGAGGAGAGAGGTGCTCAGTGTATCCTAAACGTCCTGAAGGAGAGAGGAGAGGAGAGAGGTGCTCAGTGTATCCTAAACGTCCTTAAGGAGAGAGGAGAGGAGAGAGGTGCTCAGTGTATCCTAAACGTCCTTAAGGAGAGAGGAGAGAGGAGCTCAGTGTATCCTAAACGTCCATAAGGAGAGAGGAGAGGAGAGAGGAGCTCAGTGTATCCTAAACGTCCTTAAGGAGAGAGGAGAGAGGAGCTCAGTGTATCCTAAACGTCCATAAGGAGAGAGGAGAGGAGAGAGGAGCTCAGTGTATCCTAAACGTCCTTAAGGAGAGAGGCGAGGAGAGAGGTGCTCAGTGTATCCTAAGCGTCCATAAGGAGAGAGAGAGGAGAGAGCTCAGTGTATCCTAAGCGTCCATAAGGAGAGAGGAGAGGAGAGGAGAGAGGTGCTCAGTGTATCCTAAGCGTCCATAAGGAGAGAGGAGAGGAGAGAGGAGCTCAGTGTATCCTAAGCGTCCATAAGGAGAGAGGAGAGGAGAGAGGTGCTCAGTGTATCCTAAGCGTCCATAAGGAGAGAGGAGAGAGGAGCTCAGTGTATCCTAAACATCCATAAGGAGAGAGGAGAGGAGAGGAGAGAGGTGCTCAGTGTATCCTAAACGTCCTTAAGGAGAGAGGAGAGGAGAGAGGAGAGGAGAGGAGAGAGGTGCTCAGTGTATCCTAAGCGTCCATAAGGAGAGAGGAGAGAGGTGCTCAGTGTATCCTAAACGTCCATAAGGAGAGAGGAGAGCGGAGCTCAGTGTATCCTAAACGCCCATAAGGAGAGAGGAGAGGAGAGGAGAGGTGCTCAGTGTATCCTAAACGTCCTTAAGGAGAAAGGCGAGGAGAGAGGTGCTCAGTGTATCCTAAGTGTCCATAAGGAGAGAGGAGAGGAGAGAGGAGCTCAGTGTATCCTAAATGCCCATAAGGAGAGAGGAGAGGAGAGGTGCTCAGTGTATCCTAAATGCCCATAAGGAGAGAGGAGAGAGGAGCTCAGTGTATCCTAAACGTCCTTAAGGAGAGAGGAGAGGAGAGAGGAGCTCAGTGTATCCTAAACGTCCTTAAGGAGAGAGGAGAGGAGAGAGGTGCTCAGTGTATCCTAAACGTCAATAAGGAGAGAGAGAGGAGAGAGGTGCTCAGTGTATCCTAAACGCCATAAGGAGAGAGGAGAGAGAGGAGCTCAGTGTATCCTAAACGTCCTTAAGGAGAGGAGGAGAGAGAGAGAGGAGAGGTGCTCAGTGTATCCTAAACGTCCTTAAGGAGAGAGGAGAGGAGAGAGGTGCTCAGTGTATCCTAAACGTCCTTAAGGAGAGAGGAGAGGAGAGAGGAGCTCAGTGTATCCTAAATGTCCATAAGGAGAGAGGAGCTCAGTGTATCCTAAATGTCCTTAAGGAGAGAGGAGAGAGAGGAGCTCAGTGTATCCTAAACGTCCTTAAGGAGAGGAGAGAGGAGAGGAGAGGAGAGAGGAGCTCAGTGTATCCTAAACGTCCTTAAGGAGAGAGGAGAGGAGAGAGGTGCTCAGTGTATCCTAAACGTCCATAAGGAGAGAGGAGAGGAGAGAGGTGCTCAGTGTATCCTAAACGTCCATAAGGAGAGAGGAGAGGAGAGGAGCTCAGTGTATCCTAAACGTCCTTAAGGAGAGAGGAGAGGAGAGAGGTGCTCAGTGTATCCTAAACGTCCTTAAGGAGAGGAGAGAGGTGCTCAGTGTATCCTAAACGTCCATAAGGAGAGAGAGGAGAGAGGTGCTCAGTGTATCCTAAACGTCCATAAGGAGAGAGGAGAGGAGAGAGGAGCTCAGTGTATCCTAAACGTCCTTAAGGAGAGAGGAGAGGAGAGAGGTGCTCAGTGTATCCTAAACGTCCTTAAGGAGAGAGGCGAGGAGAGAGGTGCTCAGTGTATCCTAAGCGTCCATAAGGAGAGAGGAGAGGAGAGAGGAGCTCAGTGTATCCTAAATGCCCATAAGGAGAGAGGAGAGGAGAGAGGAGCTCAGTGTATCCTAAACGTCCTTAAGGAGAGAGGAGAGGAGAGAGGAGAGGAGAGAGGTGCTCAGTGTATCCTAAACGTCCTTAAGGAGAGAGGAGAGAGGAGCTCAGTGTATCCTAAACGTCCTTAAGGAGAGAGGAGAGGAGAGAGGAGCTCAGTGTATCCTAAACGTCCTTAAGGAGAGAGGAGAGGAGAGAGGTGCTCAGTGTATCCTAAACGTCCTTAAGGAGAGAGGAGAGAGGAGCTCAGTGTATCCTAAACGTCCTTAAGGAGAGAGGAGAGAGGAGCTCAGTGTATCCTAAACGTCCTTAAGGAGAGAGGAGAGGAGAGGAGCTCAGTGTATCCTAAACGTCCATAAGGAGAGAGGAGAGAGGAGCTCAGTGTATCCTAAACGTCCATAAGGAGAGGAGAGGAGAGAGGAGCTCAGTGTATCCTAAACGTCCATAAGGAGAGAGGAGAGGAGAGGAGAGAGGAGAGAGGTGCTCAGTGTATCCTAAACGTCCTTAAGGAGAGAGGAGAGGAGAGAGGTGCTCAGTGTATCCTAAACGTCCATAAGGAGAGAGGAGCTCAGTGTATCCTAAACGCCCATAAGGAGAGAGGAGAGGAGAGAGGAGCTCAGTGTATCCTAAACGTCCATAAGGAGAGAGGAGAGGAGAGAGGTGCTCAGTGTATCCTAAACGTCCATAAGGAGAGAGGAGAGAGGAGCTCAGTGTATCCTAAACGTCCATAAGGAGAGAGGAGAGGAGAGAGGAGCTCAGTGTATCCTAAACGTCCATAAGGAGAGAGGAGAGGAGAGAGGTGCTCAGTGTATCCTAAACGTCCATAAGGAGAGAGGAGAGAGGAGCTCAGTGTATCCTAAACGTCCTTAAGGAGAGAGGAGAGAGGAGCTCAGTGTATCCTAAACGTCCTTAAGGAGAGAGAGGAGAGAGAGGTGCTCAGTGTATCCTAAACGTCCTTAAGGAGAGAGAGAGGAGAGAGGTGCTCAGTGTATCCTAAACGTCCATAAGGAGAGAGGAGGAGAGAGGAGCTCAGTGTATCCTAAACGCCCATAAGGAGAGGAGAGGAGAGAGGAGCTCAGTGTATCCTAAACGTCCTTAAGGAGAGAGGAGAGGAGAGAGGAGCTCAGTGTATCCTAAACGTCCTTAAGGAGAGAGGAGAGGAGAGAGGAGAGGAGAGAGGTGCTCAGTGTATCCTAAACGTCCTTAAGGAGAGAGGAGAGGAGAGAGGTGCTCAGTGTATCCTAAACGTCCATAAGGAGAGAGGAGAGGAGAGAGGAGCTCAGTGTATCCTAAACGTCCTTAAGGAGAGAGGAGAGAGGAGCTCAGTGTATCCTAAACGTCCTTAAGGAGAGAGGAGAGGAGAGAGGAGAGGAGAGGAGAGAGGTGCTCAGTGTATCCTAAACGTCCTTAAGGAGAGAGGCGAGGAGAGAGGTGCTCAGTGTATCCTAAACGTCCTTAAGGAGAGAGGAGAGGAGAGAGGTGCTCAGTGTATCCTAAACGTCCTTAAGGAGAGAGGAGAGGAGAGAGGAGCTCAGTGTATCCTAAATGTCCTTAAGGAGAGAGGAGAGAGGAGCTCAGTGTATCCTAAACATCCATAAGGAGAGAGGAGAGGAGAGGAGAGAGGTGCTCAGTGTATCCTAAACGTCCTTAAGGAGAGAGGAGAGGAGAGAGGTGCTCAGTGTATCCTAAACATCCATAAGGAGAGAGGAGAGGAGAGGAGCTCAGTGTATCCTAAACGTCCATAAGGAGAGAGGAGAGGAGAGAGGAGCTCAGTGTATCCTAAACGTCCATAAGGAGAGAGGAGAGAGGAGCTCAGTGTATCCTAAACGTCCATAAGGAGAGAGGAGAGGAGAGAGGAGCTCAGTGTATCCTAAACATCCATAAGGAGAGAGGAGAGGAGAGAGGAGAGGAGAGGAGAGAGGTGCTCAGTGTATCCTAAGCGTCCATAAGGAGAGAGGAGAGGAGAGAGGAGCTCAGTGTATCCTAAGCGTCCATAAGGAGAGAGGAGAGAGGAGCTCAGTGTATCCTAAGCGTCCATAAGGAGAGAGGAGAGAGGAGCTCAGTGTATCCTAAACGTCCATAAGGAGAGAGGAGAGGAGAGAGGAGAGGAGAGAGGTGCTCAGTGTATCCTAAGCGTCCATAAGGAGAGAGGAGAGGAGAGGTGCTCAGTGTATCCTAAACGTCCATAAGGAGAGAGGAGAGGAGAGAGGAGCTCAGTGTATCCTAAACGTCCATAAGGAGAGAGGAGAGGAGAGAGGAGAGGTGCTCAGTGTATCCTAAACATCCTTAAGGAGAGAGGCGAGGAGAGAGGTGCTCAGTGTATCCTAAGCGTCCATAAGGAGAGAGGAGAGGAGAGAGGTGCTCAGTGTATCCTAAACATCCATAAGGAGAGAGGAGAGGAGAGAGGAGCTCAGTGTATCCTAAACGTCCTTAAGGAGAGAGGAGAGGAGAGAGGAGCTCAGTGTATCCTAAACGTCCTTAAGGAGAGAGGAGAGGAGAGGAGCTCAGTGTATCCTAAACGTCCTTAAGGAGAGAGGAGAGGAGAGAGGAGCTCAGTGTATCCTAAACGTCCTTAAGGAGAGAGGAGAGGAGAGAGAGGTGCTCAGTGTATCCTAAACGTCCTTAAGGAGAGAGGAGAGGAGAGAGGAGCTCAGTGTATCCTAAACGTCCTTAAGGAGAGAGGAGAGGAGAGAGGTGCTCAGTGTATCCTAAACGTCCTTAAGGAGAGAGGAGAGGAGAGGGGTGCTCAGTGTATCCTAAACGTCCTTAAGGAGAGAGGAGAGGAGAGAGGAGCTCAGTGTATCCTAAACGTCCTTAAGGAGAGAGGAGATGAGAGAGGAGCTCAGTGTATCCTAAACGTCCTTAAGGAGAGAGGAGAGAGGAGCTCAGTGTATCCTAAACGTCCTTAAGGAGAGAGGAGAGAGGAGCTCAGTGTATCCTAAACGTCCTTAAGGAGAGAGGAGAGGAGAGAGGAGCTCAGTGTATCCTAAACGTCCTTAAGGAGAGAGGAGAGGAGAGAGGAGCTCAGTGTATCCTAAACGTCCATAAGGAGAGAGGAGAGAGGAGGAGCTCAGTGTATCCTAAACGTCCATAAGGAGAGGAGAGAGGAGCTCAGTGTATCCTAAACGTCCTTAAGGAGAGAGGAGAGAGAGGTGCTCAGTGTATCCTAAACGTCCATAAGGAGAGAGGAGAGGAGAGAGGAGCTCAGTGTATCCTAAACGTCCTTAAGGAGAGAGGAGAGAGGAGCTCAGTGTATCCTAAACGTCCTTAAGGAGAGAGGAGAGGAGAGGTGCTCAGTGTATCCTAAACGTCCATAAGGAGAGAGGAGAGAGAGAGAGGTGAGAGAGAGAGAGGTGCTCAGTGTATCCTAAACATCCTTAAGGAGAGAGAGGAGAGGAGCTCAGTGTATCCTAAACGTCCATAAGGAGAGAGGAGAGGAGAGAGGAGCTCAGTGTATCCTAAACGTCCATAAGGAGAGAGAGAGGAGAGAGGAGCTCAGTGTATCCTAAACATCCATAAGGAGAGAGGAGAGGAGAGAGGTGCTCAGTGTATCCTAAACGTCCATAAGGAGAGGAGAGGAGAGAGGTGCTCAGTGTATCCTAATCGTCCTTAAGGAGAGAGGAGAGGAGAGAGGTGCTCAGTGTATCCTAAGCGTCCATAAGGAGAGAGGAGAGAGGAGAGGAGCTCAGTGTATCCTAAACGTCCTTAAGGAGAGAGGAGAGGAGAGAGGTGCTCAGTGTATCCTAAACGTCCATAAGGAGAGGAGAGGAGAGAGGTGCTCAGTGTATCCTAAACGTCCTGAAGGAGAGAGGAGAGGAGAGAGGTGCTCAGTGTATCCTAAACGTCCTTAAGGAGAGAGGAGAGGAGAGAGGAGCTCAGTGTATCCTAAATGTCCTTAAGGAGAGAGGAGAGAGGTGCTCAGTGTATCCTAAACGTCCTGAAGGAGAGAGGAGAGGGGTGCTCAGTGTATCCTAAACGTCCTTAAGGAGAGAGGAGAGGAGAGAGGTGCTCAGTGTATCCTAAACATCCTTAAGGAGAGAGGAGAGAGGAGCTCAGTGTATCCTAAACGTCCATAAGGAGAGAGGAGAGAGAGGAGCTCAGTGTATCCTAAACGTCCATAAGGAGAGAGGAGAGGAGAGAGGAGCTCAGTGTATCCTAAACGTCCATAAGGAGAGAGGAGAGGAGAGAGGTGCTCAGTGTATCCTAACGTCTATAAGGAGAGGAGCTCAGTGTATCCTAAACATGCATAAGGAGAGAGAGGAGAGAGAGGAGAGAGGTGCTCAGTGTATCCTAAGCGTCCATAAGGAGAGAGGAGAGGAGAGAGGAGCTCAGTGTATCCTAAACATCCATAAGGAGAGAGGAGAGGAGAGGAGAGGAGAGGAGAGAGGTGCTCAGTGTATCCTAAGCGTCCATAAAGAGAGAGGAGAGGAGCTCAGTGTATCCTAAACGTCCATAAGGAGAGAGGAGAGGAGAGAGGTGCTCAGTGTATCCTAAGCGTCCATAAGGAGAGAGGAGAGAGAGGAGCTCAGTGTATCCTAAACATCCATAAGGAGAGAGGAGAGGAGAGAGGAGAGAGGTGCTCAGTGTATCCTAAGCGTCCATAAGGAGAGAGAGAGAGAGAGGAGCTCAGTGTATCCTAAACGTCCATAAGGAGAGAGGAGAGGAGAGAGGAGCTCAGTGTATCCTAAACGTCCATAAGGAGAGAGGAGAGGAGAGAGGAGCTCAGTGTATCCTAAACGTCCATAAGGAGAGAGGAGAGGAGAGGAGAGAGGTGCTCAGTGTATCCTAAACGTCCATAAGGAGAGAGGAGAGGAGAGAGGTGCTCAGTGTATCCTAAACGTCCATAAGGAGAGAGAGGAGAGAGGTGCTCAGTGTATCCTAAACGTCCATAAGGAGAGAGGAGAGAGAGGAGCTCAGTGTATCCTAAACGTCCATAAGGAGAGAGGAGAGGAGAGAGGAGCTCAGTGTATCCTAAACGTCCTTAAGGAGAGAGGAGAGGAGAGAGGAGAGGAGAGAGGTGCTCAGTGTATCCTAAACGTCCTTAAGGAGAGAGGAGAGAGGAGAGGAGAGAGGTGCTCAGTGTATCCTAAACGTCCATAAGGAGAGAGGAGAGGAGAGAGGAGCTCAGTGTATCCTAAACGTCCATAAGGAGAGAGGAGAGGAGCTCAGTGTATCCTAAACGTCCTTAAGGAGAGAGGAGAGGAGAGAGGAGCTCAGTGTATCCTAAACGTCCTTAAGGAGAGAGGAGAGGAGAGAGGAGCTCAGTGTATCCTAAACGTCCTTAAGGAGAGGAGAGGAGAGGAGAGTGCTCAGTGTATCCTAAACGCCCTTAAGGAGAGGAGAGAGGAGAGGTGCTCAGTGTATCCTAAACGTCCTTAAGGAGAGAGGAGAGAGGAGCTCAGTGTATCCTAAACGTCCATAAGGAGAGAGGAGAGGAGCTCAGTGTATCCTAAACGTCCTTAAGGAGAGAGGAGAGAGAGGAGCTCAGTGTATCCTAGACGTCCTTAAGGAGAGAGGAGAGAGAGAGAGAGGAGCTCAGTGTATCCTAAACGTCCATAAGGAGAGAGGAGAGGAGAGGAGCTCAGTGTATCCTAAACGTCCTTAAGGAGAGAGAGAAGAGAGGAGAGCTCAGTGTATCCTAAACGTCCTTAAGGAGAGAGGAGAGGAGAGAGGAGCTCAGTGTATCCTAAACGTCCTTAAGGAGAGAGGAGAGGAGAGAGGAGCTCAGTGTATCCTAAACGTCCATAAGGAGAGAGGAGAGAGGAGCTCAGTGTATCCTAAACGTCCATAAGGAGAGAGGAGAGGAGAGGAGAGAGGTGCTCAGTGTATCCTAAACGTCCATAAGGAGAGAGGAGAGGAGAGAGGAGCTCAGTGTATCCTAAACGTCCATAAGGAGAGAGGAGAGAGGAGCTCAGTGTATCCTAAACGTCCATAAGGAGAGAGAGGAGAGGAAAGAGGAGCTCAGTGTATCCTAAGCGTCCATAAGGAGAGAGGAGAGAGGAGCTCAGTGTATCCTAAGCGTCCATAAGGAGAGAGGAGGAGGAGGAGCTCAGTGTATCCTAAACGTCCATAAGGAGAGAGGAGAGGAGAGGTGCTCAGTGTATCCTAAACGTCCATAAGGAGAGAGGAGAGGAGAGAGGAGTGCTCAGTGTATCCTAAACGTCCTTAAGGAGAGAGGAGAGTAGAGAGGAGAGAGGTGCTCAGTGTATCCTAAACGTCCATAAGGAGAGAGGAGAGAGGAGCTCAGTGTATCCTAAACATCCATAAGGAGAGAAGAGAGGAGAGAGGAGCTCAGTGTATCCTAAACGTCCATAAGGAGAGAGGAGAGGAGAGAGGAGCTCAGTGTATCCTAAACGTCCATAAGGAGAGCAGAGAGGAGCTCAGTGTATCCTAAACGTCCATAAGGAGAGAGGAGAGGAGAGAGGTGCTCAGTGTATCCTAAACGTCCATAAGGAGAGAGGAGAGGAGAGGTGCTCAGTGTATCCTAAACGTCCATAAGGAGAGGAGAGGAGAGAGGTGCTCAGTGTATCCTAAACGTCCTTAAGGAGAGAGGAGAGGAGAGAGGTGCTCAGTGTATCCTAAACGTCCATAAGGAGAGAGGAGAGGAGAGAGGAGCTCAGTGTATCCTAAGCGTCCATAAGGAGAGAGGCGATGAGAGAGGAGCTCAGTGTATCCTAAACGTCCATAAGGAGAGAGGAGAGAGGAGCTCAGTGTATCCTCCATAAGGAGAGAGGAGAGGAGAGAGGAGGTGCTCAGTGTATCCTAAACGTCCTTAAGGAGAGAGGGAGGAGGAGAGAGAGGTGCTCAGTGTATCCTAAACGTCCATAAGGAGAGAGAGGAGAGAGGAGCTCAGTGTATCCTAAACGTCCTTAAGGAGAGAGGAGAGGAGAGAGGAGAGAGGTGCTCAGTGTATCCCAAACGTCCTTAAGGAGAGAGGAGAGGAGAGGTGCTCAGTGTATCCTAAACGTCCTTAAGGAGAGAGGAGAGGTGCTCAGTGTATCCTAAACGTCCTTAAGGAGAGAGGAGAGAGGTGCTCAGTGTATCCTAAACGTCCTTAAGGAGAGAGGAGAGGAGAGAGGAGCTCAGTGTATCCTAAACGTCCTTAAGGAGAGAGGAGAGGAGAGAGGAGAGGAGAGGTGCTCAGTGTATCCTAAACGTCCTTAAGGAGAGAGGCGAGGAGAGAGGTGCTCAGTGTATCCTAAACGTCCTTAAGGAGAGAGGAGAGGAGAGAGGAGAGGAGAGAGGTGCTCAGTGTATCCTAAACATCCTTAAGGAGAGAGGAGAGGTGCTCAGTGTATCCTAAACATCCTTAAGGAGAGAGGAGAGAGGTGCTCAGTGTATCTATAAGATGTGCAATGGAGAGATGTAAATTCATCCCTCAGTAAGAGGTGACATGTTCACTGACTTGTCACCACAGGTCTCTGAAGCCTCTCCGTAGAACACATCACCTCCCTCACGTGGAGAGCTGTTGCCACACGATGTAACCCAGGCAAACCGTATCTGACCGTACACATGAGTAGTTCATGAAGTTACCGACGCTACAAATAGTCAAGTCACTCACACGGGCGACGCGGTCGACTCGGTGGAACAGAAGGCCGGCGCGATGGTATCTCGTTGGGTTCTTGACGCCTCCTAACATCTTTCCTTGCATCCCCGGTTTGGTTCCATATCACACCCCCATCTCTTTCCGCCATCTTGACTTTTTGCAACCAGTGAATGGCCGTGATCATATTTGGACTGCAGAGGAGTGACGTTGAGAGACCGTATATGGCCCTGGTGGCGGTTGTGCTGTATTGATGAATTTAAACCATAAACTCATAACCACAATGTTTAATAAAATGAGAGAGAAAGAGGGTCATTTTCTCCTGGACATCCATACAATCAGACTTATTTTTGCAACCAGAGGAATCTCCCCCTCCCCCCTGCTGGCCATTTGAAAGAATGCAGGTTTAAGACACTTCACTCTTCAGAACCAGAGGTTGCCGCCTGTCGCTGTAACTAACACGCTGGTTTCCTCCCCGTGTGGCTGTTGCTGATATTGCAAAAATATGCAAGACAGCTTGAACATCACCGGTACCAAAAGATTTCGGGCCCCTGGTAATTACAATTTACCCAAAAATAACAGCAAAAGTAGTAACACAAGCACCAATACTGTTGTAGTTGAACTTTCCGCCAGTGACTTAAAAAACAATCTCACATCTCTATCTCACATTACGTCAGACTTCTCCGCTTTCTATATCTCTGCAAGATTCTATGACGGAGGTCCAAACCAGACAACTTGACTTTGATTATATGCTCGGTCCATGCTTCAGAGAAGTTGAGGATAATCGATTTGACCGTGACGAGGTGGAAGGTAATTCGCCTAAAATGTAATCATACTGAATCCGATTACAGTTGTGGGGGAGCAGGCCTGGAGGCTTCGGTTATTTCTGTCTTAAGAAGCGGGTACATCAGATAACCGACACTACCTCGCTCTCTCTCACTCTGTTCTCAGGCTTCATGCATGCAGAGCTCACATTGGAGAACGTTTGATGGACATTTCATTGGACGTGGACACAGAGTTTGATTTTTCCCCAACAAGCTGCGAATATAAAGCTACATGGACAAATAATGTCGACGCAAATCTTCTGCGGCTCCAAAAAGTTCGATAAGAATTCACACTATGGAAGAAAAACTAATTAATTGGACCTTTTTGGAAGTTTATTAATATTGTATATATTCTTTTATAGTACAATAAACACATTATATTGAGCTCCTGTAGCAACATTAAAATAGAACACACGTTTTGAATCAATGCTAAGGAAAAGGAAAAAAATTCAGTTCTCAGTTTAGTGGAGCTACCGACTCCTTTCATGTCTCCACACGGCCTCCACGGTAGTTTTTCCTTGAAAAAAAATGAAAAACTGTGATATCTACTGAGAGGATGAACACTGTGCCAGACAAAGCAACCTGTCAGAGTGCCCGGAAGCATCAAAGGACGACTTAAAACTCAAAAACAAGCCAAGCAATGAAATGTATAGCCAGCGTCCAAGAAAGTAAAGTCCGTCAAGTCTGAAGATTGTGGTTTGGCGGGGGGTCCGGTGGGGGGTCCGTGTTGTGAGGAGCACAAGGGTATCGATGTGGAGGCTGAACACAGGAATCTGCAGAACAGGTGTTCATTTTAAATGTTATACCGTTCTCAAGCATTGTTGAAGGATTTGTATTTGTGTTCTGACTCTGGAAGTTTCTATCAATCCATGAACACATGTATATGAAGTGTTCATGTGGCACTAATATGCAATAAGAGTGAAGCCTGTGTACATTCCAACACAGTAACACTGGTAAATACCGAGGATGCATTGTGTCGAGAGTTTGATTTACGAGTGATTTATATGAGGTGAGATGGTTTTACATTTGCTCGTGGCTTCATTTCATGACGCCTGTCAAACGCAATAGAGGGAAATCCTTCTCTCCCACGAGGAGAGAGGAGACAGGAGGTAGGAGGTAGGGAGAAGGAAAGAGAAGACGGTGCAAAGATGACGTCGGAAAAGAGAGAAAGAGGAGATAGGTGTTAACATAAGACATGGAGCCAACTCATTATTACAGCTGAGTTCTAACTTGCACACATTCAAAGGCATAAATCAAACTTAATTTAAAACACAAGACAGAAATCTGCTGTAATACTAAACTTATAAATGTACTGTTGTTTTCTGCTTTTTAAGAGATGTTTTCTTAACACGCAGCTGTAACATGTGCAGATATTTTCACTTCTGATTAGTTGAGCAACATTAATTCTTTGATGCTTCAACAAAAATGATTACACGAATGTCCGTTTTCTCAAAATTCCGTTATCTTCTTATTGATCTAAATCGAAAATTGATTCATAATCAAGACCATGAAGATTGGCTTTGATTCCAGATTGTTTCTTTTGAACAAGTGCTGCATGAAAAAAAACCTCCACGCTTTTAGACCAATGGCGTCGTTGAAAGGACAACAAGGCTTTCCTGAGCTCAACCGCCCTGGAGCCACGATCAACAGGAAGTAACCAAAGCCCTCGTAACACGCGTCCGATCATGGCACAGAATTGTAGACGTCTTTTGATAATCTCACACAATTTTTTAATCCTCCATCCAGATTGTTATTGTGGGCCGGTTGCCAGGCAGAGTAAACCCTGAGCAGGCTGGTTTCCCACATGAGGCGAGGGGCGGGATCTGAGTTCTACTGTGAACCGTCCTCAACCCGACGTGTGGATCACGTCATTTCTTGTTTGTTTGTTTGTCTCTTCCTGAATAAATGAGCTGCTTACCGATGATAAACCACACAGAGGTCGTGGGTTTTTCAGAAGGAAAGTCTAAGTAAACTACATTCAGTAGGAGGGATCTTAAATAGGGATGGGTATCGTTTTTTCTTCTTCCCGATACCGGTGCTAAACCGGTATTTTTAAAACGATACCGGTGCCTAAACGGTGCCAGAACCGATACTTAAAAAAAAGCAGCACAAAACAATGATTGACAAAGACGACAAACCTCTTAAGCCAGATTCCCTGTAAAAGCCGTTCTCATGGAGCACTGACGACAAACGGATATCAGACTGTAGCTCGTGGCTCGTGGCTCTTAGCTTGTGGCTCGTAGCTCGTGGCTCATGGTTCGTAGCTCGTAGCTTGTGGCTCGTAGCTCGTGGCTTGTAGCTCGTGGCTCGTAGCTCGTGGCTCGTAGCTCGTGGCTCGTAGCTCGTGGCTCGTAGCTTGTGGCTCGTAGCTCGTGGCTCGTAGCTCGTGGCTCGTAGCTCGTAGCTCGTAGCTCGTAGCTTGTGGCTTGTAGCTCGTAGCTCGTGGCTCGTAGCTCGTGGCTCGTGGCTCGTAGCTAGTGGCTCGTGGCTCGTATCTCACAGCTCGTAGCGCACAGCTCATGGTTCGTAGCTCGTGGCTCGTAGCTAGCGCGAGCTACGAGCTAGCTTAAACATGGTTATAATAGCTACATTATTATCTGTTGGCCTTCCTTTATGAATGCAAGACTTGCAATCAACGTTGCGGTACTAATCAGAGTCAAGGCTGCTCTTGTCATCATCGGTCTCCATGATTCCATATTGGCACTGGTTTTCTGTACCCAACCCTAGTCTTAAAAAACCAACAGGACACCGACAATAACGGTGTCCTTGTGTTTGTATGTGTTGTTGTCACCTTTGGTCAATATCCCTTCCCCCGACTCGGCCTCTCCGTCTCGTAAACATTGATCTTCTCTTGACCCTGTTCTAGTAGCCCGGGCTCCAGTGCTCTCTTTATTCTCTCCCGCTACTCTCCTTATCATCCCAGCTGGCGGCGGGCCGAGGAGGCCGCTCGCCTCACAGCTGGCTCGGCAGATGAAACCGATTTTTTTCCTCGGAGCTGCCTCGCATCCGATGTTTTTCGTTACAACTTTTTGGTTTTACATGGAATTTCGTGCGTTTTCCAACATCTGCGTCACGTTCTCGGAAGGTGACGTGGATCTTCAAATTATAATTTTTAGTTTTTCCGCTGAAAAGTTTGATAAATGTTATATTATGCATGCTGATAAGAAGACGGTGAGAGCCTGAGATCAAGCCGAGGCGTCCTGCAGCAGAACACAAACAACCAGAATAGAGCTAATACGGACTCATTATTAAGCTATTCCTGTGTTGAGAGGGGAGGGGCTCCAGATGTGAACTTTGATATTTTCCTGGCAGGGAAAAACAGACCCACCCTGCCTGTCTTTAACCCCCGATTGACCTCTCCGGAGCTCGATCTGTCTGCTGCCGTCATTCGAACCTTCATCTGCCAGTCCACCGAAGGCCGGCTCCAACCGTGAGAAGTCAGCGTGGAACCTCCGCCTTACACCACCTCCACCTCCACCGCCCGACACGCATCCTAAACTAGGTGCGCCCATATTTTATGCAAAGTCTCAGAGATTTTCTCATCCTTTCTTTTGATTGGGAAAAAAAAATCTATTTCGACAATAATGAGAATAGAGGATGTATGTGGAAAGAAGAGAGAAAGAAAAAAAAGAGTTTTCATTGACAAGCTGGTTGTCTTGCAGGGTGTGGTGCTCCCGCTTCCACACACTGGATCGATGTGTGCGTGTGCGATGCTGTCTGGCCAACATGTGTCGAGGTCTGGCAGAAGGATTCTCACCAGGGTGTTCCTCCTGGACAGCTGTGAGAAAATCACAACGCCTGGAGAGAGACCGTGTTTCTGGAATCCTGGATCGGGAAGAGGACCGCCGCTCTGACAGCTTCTACCGCTATCGAGGGTTTGATTTACATGGAAACCGGGCTCAAGGACCCTTCGGCAGGGCGGACGCTCGGCCCGTCGGAAGGCGAGGCCGGCTCGGCCCTCGTGATAGGTTGCGTAACACTTTTTGTTATAACAGACCCGCGTGATCTGAGAGGCTTGTAGCTGGTGGCTAGACGAGATAATCTCTTGGACGGGCTGATAATTCCTCTCCATTTAGCGTCAATCTGTGCTGTCAGATATAAATACTCACAAAGCACGAGTAGAGGTCGAGTGGTGTTTGAGATGATCATTTTGCACATATTTTCACTTTATGGACAAACATGTCCCCATAAAGTTCAGTAAACCTAGCTGGTTAAACCTAGCTGGTTAAACCCTGCTAGTTAAACCCCGCTGGTTAAATCCAGCTGGTTAATCCCCGCTGGTTAAACCCAGCTGGTTAAACCTAGCTGGTTAACCCCCGCTGGTTAACACCCACAGGTTAAACCCTGCTGGTTAAACCCCGCTGGTTAAACCCCGCTGGTTAAACCTAGCTGGTTAAACCTCGCTGGTTAAACCTAGCTGGTTAACCCCCGCTGGTTAAACCCTGCTGGTTAAACCCTGCTGGTTAAACCTAGCTGGTTAAACCCCGCTGGTTAAACCCCGCTGGTTAAACCTCGCTGGTTAAACCTAGCTAGTTAACCCCCGCTGGTTAAACCTCGCTGGTTAAACCTCGCTGGTTAAACCTAGCTGGTTAAACCTAGCTGGTTAAACCTAGCTAGTTAACCCCTGCTGGTTAACCCCCGCTGGTTAAACCCCGCTGGTTAACCCCCGCTGGTTAATCCCCGCTGGTTAACCCCCGCTGGTTAACCCCATAGTGTATCAGGCCCATAACCCACAGCTGTGTGCACACAATGATGACACAATCTGTAATCATGTGTTTGGCCATCTGTGCGTGTACTCGCTTGTTTTATAACTTTTCTTGATCTCCATCACTAATTTGAATGGTTGCAGGGTTCCTGCAGACGAGCCGGGTGCTGGGACCGAGCGACTGTGGGAAGTAACCCAGCCGGCGGGTCAGGAGGTCACGCCAGGAGACGCGGCCCCGTGTGAAGGCTGCGCTGTGAGGGCCGTGTGGGTCGGGACACTTCCCGCTGCTGCCAGCCATTGAAACCGTTTTGATATTGCAAGGACGTGGATGAAAGAGGAGATAAACAGTGTCCACATGTTTTATGAGCTCGCTGTCATAATAAAATAAACTGCAAAGCCCCTTATGAAGTTTCAAAAACGTAATAATCGAGTCACATCTGTTGTACATCATCCGTGAAGTTATTAACGATAAAAGACTCATACATCGTGTTTTTACAATAGATATTGATAAAGAAACAGTTGGCGTATATATATTTAGAGTCATTAAAAGTCTATTAAAAGTAATTATAAACATAAGTAATTGGATATTATGTTGTTGAAATGCTCTACAGATGCATGGACATTGGCGACATGTTCCTGCACAGTATCCTCCAATCAGGACAGAGGTCTATGACGTGTTGGCCCCGCCCTCACGATGTCCTTCAGGGTGTCGAGTGAACATATTTGGACACTGAGCCCAAATCTCTGATCTGGAAGAGCTGTTTCCCGGCTGTACACTGAGAGCCGAGCGTCCGTCATTCTAAATCTCCAGAAGACACATTTAAATAAATGAGTATTTCTCAAAGCGGTGTGGCAGAGTACCTCGATGTCTCCACTCGGGTTGGGTATCGAAAGCCGGTGCCAATTTGAACTTCTCTGGTGACTCCGCCCTGTCAGCAGGTTACGGTCGCCTATCATTGAACTTTGCAAAAGCGGAGGCATGGGTTAGCTAGCTACGACAGTCTAATATCCGTTGTTTGTCGGTGCTCCATATGAACGTCTTTTACGGGGAATCTGGCCTGAGAGGTTTTTTATGTCGTCTTTGTCAATCGTCGTTGCGTGCTTCTTTTTTAAGTATCGGTTCCGGCACCGGGATCGTTTTAAAAGTACCGGTTCAGCACCGGTATCGGAAAAAACCCAAACGACACCCTTCCCTAGTCTCCACGCCTCCGGCCCAGGCCTCCCCCGTGTGGCCCTGTGTCGTGGCGAGGAGGTGTCGTGGGTAGAAACACGCCGAGGAAGCCGTGGGGCCAAAGCTGCGCCGGGATTGATAACCACGATGAGTTCTATTGTGAAAGGGCATTGCAGACTATTCAACTTCATAGCCTCACCGCACACACACACACAAACACACAGACAATAAAGTTGCTGGGAAAAAAACAAAGCAGACAAACAACAGACCCTGCCATGCAAAGCCACCTATAGACATGCAACAGGAAATTAATGAAAGAGACAAACAAAATGTTAGATAGTAAACTTTTATGCGCTGGCGCCTAACGCCTCTTCCGGGCCTTTCGCCTCTTTCTGGCGCCTTCTGGCAGCTCGCCTCTTTCTGCCTCGCCTCTTTCTGGCCTTTCGCCTCTCCCTGGCCGCTCGCCTCTTACTGGCCGCTCGCCACTTCCTGGCCGCTCGCCACTTTTTGGCCGCTCGCCTCTTCTGGCCTCGCCTCTTTCTGGCCTCGCCTCTTTCTGGCCGCTCGCCTTTTCCTGGCCGTTCGCCTCTTCCTGGCCGCTCGCCTCTTTCTGGCCGCTCGCCTCTTTCTGGCCGCTCGCCTCTTCCTGGCCGCTCGCCTCTTTCTGGCCGCTCGCCTCTTCCTGGCCGCTCGCCTCTTTCTGGCCGCTCGCCTCTTTCTGGCCTCTCGCCTCTTCCTGGCCGCTCGCCTCTTCCTGGCCTCTCGCCTCTTCCTGGCCGCTCGCCTCTTTCTGGCCGCTCGCCTCTTTCTGGCCTCTCGCCTCTTCCTGGCCTCGCCTCTTTCTGGCCGCCTCTTTCTGGCCTCTCGCCTCTTTCTGGCCGCTCGCCTCTTTCTGGCCTCTCGCCTCTTTCTGGCCGCTCGCCTCTTCCTGGCCGCTCGCCTCTTTCTGATCTCTCGCCTCTTTCTGGCCGCTCGCCTCTTTCTGGCCTCTCGCCTCTTCCTGGCCGCTCGCCTCTTTCTGGCCGCTCGCCTCTTTCTGGCCTCTCGCCTCTTCCTGGCCGCTCGCCTCTTTCTGGCCGCTCGCCTCTTTCTGGCCTCTCGCCTCTTTCTGGCCGCTCGCCTCTTTCTGGCCTCTCGCCTCTTCCTGGCCGCTCGCCTCTTTCTGGCCGCTCGCCTCTTTCTGGCCGCTCGCCTCTTTCTGGCCTCTCGCCTCTTTCTGGCCGCTCGCCTCTTTCTGGCCTCTCGCCTCTTTCTGGCCGCTCGCCTCTTTCTGGCCGCTCGCCTCTTCCTGGCCGCTCGCCTCTTTCTGGCCGCTCGCCTCTTCCTGGCCGCTCGCCTCTTTCTGGCCGCTCGCCTCTTTCTGGCCGCTCGCCTCTTCCTGGCCGCTCGCCTCTTTCTGGCCGCTCGCCTCTTCCTGGCCGCTCGCCTCTTTCTGGCCGCTCGCCTCTTCCTGGCCGCTCGCCTCTTCCTGGCCGCTCGCCTCTTCGTGGCCGCTCGCCTCTTTCTGGCCGCTCGCCTCTTCCTGGCCGCTCGCCTCTTCCTGTTGCGTTACACCACGTCTCTCCTTAACATGTCCAACATGTAAAAGAACACTTTTACACTCGAATAATAGAGACAAGATGAGAGAAGGAAAGGATGAGAACATGCCAGATCTTGGCTGAATTGTCTTTAAATACTCTCCAATGCATTTTCTGCTTCGTTTTATGAGTCAACCTTTACAGAGAGACTCATCACACACTGGTCTATGATGTAGGAAAGGTTTGAAGAGTCAGTTGCATCATTCCTCGAAACATTATTCTTCCTAAAAAGTGCGAACGTGAAACTATTTAATTTGTGCTGTGTGCTAACTTCATTTAATAAGAACAAGTAACATTTAGACTGATATTTACAACACACAGCAATATTAACATAAGATAAGATAATCCTTTATTAGTCCCACAGTGGGGATATTTCAGGATCACAGCAGCGCTGCATATTGGAGCTTTAATAAAAATAAAAGATCAAAATAAAACACAATAACAATACTAAATACTAATACAAAAATACTAAATATACAGAGGAAACTACATCTATACACAAAGCAGTGACCAAAGTGAATTTGCAGCAGGTTAAAGTGTCCAGGATAATAAAGTGCTGAGTGTGCCAATTCAAATAGACCTTGTGTTTGCGTAGACACGCCCTCTTGAGTTTGGGAATGACATTTTGGAGCAGAGGCCGAATAAATAGGTTTGATTTTACATATTTTGGACGGAGACGATCTGGTGAGAACCGAAACAAAGAGGAGTCGGGTGACAAGTCGTCAGGACGAGTCATTTGACCCATTGAAAAAAAAATACATGTGACCTCCTGACCCGCGTGAAGAGAACATCTCACGGTCGTGACGCTACATGCAGGGGAACTGGCGGCAGCGTTGCGATGATTCTCCTGAACTCGGACGTCATTCTCAATCATCATTTGTTTTATATACATTTCCATATTTAATACATGATTTTGATCCGAGTTGACAAAATTGGGCCTGAAAAAAAATCAATCTGGACAGTTTTCTGGCGAGCATTGCTCTTCTCACTGAGGTTCAGATCTGGATCAGTTTCAGATCTGGATCAGCACTTCAGACGAGACCTGGAGGATTTGGACTGAGACACACGTTTTTCTAATTTTGCCGGTTCACATGACCGTTAAGCTTTATTTTAATGGATAAACTAAAATATCACATTAACAACACTGTACAAAAGAAAGTGTGAAATATATACAGTGAATTACCGGCAGCTGCAGTTGCCAGAGCTTTATCGTAAAAACTATAGTGACACGTAAAGACATTACGGTATGTGTCGTGAAAACAGAAGTTCCACCGTAAACCTAAAAAAACCAGTACAACTGTATAATACAATACGGTACTTTATTGAAGTTAATGGTGAATTACCGGCAGCTGTTTGTTGCCAGAGCTTTACCGTAAGAAATAAATGAATACCGTATAAGATATTACGGTATGGATTGTTGTTCACATTTCCGTTATCAGTGCAATGTTTAGTACAATAAACAGTGACAAACTGTATTTTTTACAAGAAATAAATGCTTAATTCACTGTTTTGGCTGGTATATATATTTACGGTGTTTTAATGTGGTAAGAACGTAATATAACATATTGTTATCAAGCTCCTCTTTATGGAACCACAATTTCAGTCCGGGGAGGCAGACACAGTCACCTCGTTTAAGAGTAGACTTAAGACCTTCCTCTTTGACAGAGCTTATAGCTGAATCAGGTTTGCCAGGATGCACTGAGTACCCTCTTTTTTTCATCTCTCAATCACACGTTACTAACTCTGCTTTCTCCCATCTGCCTGATGGAATTCCTGCTCATGACTACGCCACTGTCCCTCCCCACCGCCATCTGCCTGATGGATCGTGGAGGTCTCCATCGTGGAATAACTCTAATCTGTCCTTCTGTACACATTGCATCTGTCCATCCTAGAGAGGGATCCTCTCTCCTCCAGGTTTCTTTTTTTTTCCCCTGAAGGGTTGTGAGGTTTTGGGGAAGGGATGTCTATGTGTACAGATTGTAAAGCACTCCGAGACAAATTTGTAATTTGTGAAATTGGGCTATACAAATAAACTGAATTGAATTGAATTGTCAATTAACGGTATCTTACTGTAGTGATTTTTTTTCATTGTAAAATATACGTACTTTTGTTACAGTGCATGTTTCCAGAGTCGCCAACATGGATTAGACAAACTAACATAAGTGCATATCATGATCTCTTGGAGGATCCTTTGCAGTCAAGGGATTCCCAAAGTCTTCCTTCCACCATCGTCTCCAGATGCTTTTCCAGACCTTCCCTGCAGAACTCCTTCAGTTGCTGCTTGTTTGGGGAGTTTTCTGCCTCCGCTTTGATCTGCAGTAAATGAAAAGCATGCTCACTCGGGCTGAGATCAGGCGACTGGAGGATATTCCGTTCATGTGCCTTGAGAAGCTGTTTTCACAGCATGTGTCGGGCTCGTTATCCGTCTGCACTGAGCGGGACGGTCCACTCCGATGTGCAGATAGGAACGCCTCGAACGCCTCGACACTCATCCCGTTACTTTTATCAGCTGTGACTTCATCACCGAACACCGGTGACCCGGTTCCCCTTGGCGGGGCTCCGAGTCCGAGCTCCGCCTCCGGCCTGGGAACCAGATGCTGTGGTTTGCGTCGGGTCAGAAGCCGTTCCTTTCCTTCTTCGCTCTTTTCTCTTCCCATCGTTCCGTAACGACCGAATCTGGGTTTCATCGTCCAAAGAACCGTCTGAAGCCGATCGGGCCCGTTCAGATGTCGTATGGCAGATTCTGATGTGGCCTTCCGGTTCTCCCGTGTTCCCGGTGGTGTCAACCTTCCGTATTCAGATGCATGGAGGCATCTCTTGACACGCCTCCCTCCCCCAGAGTCTCCTCAGTGGTCATGTTGGGAAGAGGTTTTCATCACGAGTAATAGTCATGTCTACTTTACATGTCTTACCCAGTAATACCATGAGTAATACTATAAGTATACCATGAGTAATACTATCAGTATACCATGAGTAATACTATCAGTATACCATGAGTAATACTATCAGTATACCATGAGTAATACTATCAGTATACCATGAGTAATACTATCAGTATACCATGAGTAATACTATCAGTATACCATCAGTAATACCATGAGTAATGCTATAAGTAATACAATGAGTAATACCATAAGTAATACTATCAGTATACCAGAGTAATACTATGAGTATACCATCAGTAATACTATCAGTATACCAGAGTAATACTATGATGATTCCCCAGTTCATTAGTCATGTTTCATGGGGGTTTGAGAAGCTGCCATATTTACATGAATGATTGCTTACGTAGACAAAAAGTTATGTGTGGCCATGTACACACACACACACCTACACACACACACAACTACACACACACACACATGTATATGTTGCTCATTCACACTCCTGTTTATCTATCCCTTTCCCTCTCACACACACACACACACACACACACAGTGTGTTGGTGCAGACCCAAATTAAACTTGCACAGCTGTAGGTGTGTGTTTGTGTGTGTGCGTCAGTGAAGTCACGTGCTTGTGGCGTTACTGCATGTTTACAGCGGCTGCATGGAGCTCGTGTGTCTTCGTGGGTTTCTGAGGATTTCATGTCAGCTCTGGAGAAACTTCCACGAACTTCAGGCAGTTACTGGAAGACTCAGAAACATACGCACGCACGCACGCACGCACGCACACACACACACACACACACACAGACAGGAAGCGGAGAGGAGAGCACACCCCCATCTCCATAGACGGAGTTGCAGTAGAGAGGGTCAGCAGCTTCAAGTTCCTCGGCGTGCACATCTCCGAGGACCTCACATGGACCACGCACACCACTCACGTGGTGAAAAGGGCCCAACAACGCCTGTATTTCCTTAGGCGACTGAGGAAATTCAACATGGCCCCCCGCATCCTCAGAACATTCTACACCAGTACCATCGAGAGTGTTCTGACAGGTTGCATCACCGTCTGGTACGGGAACTGCACCGCCCTGGAGCGTAGGGCACTACAGAGGGTGGTGCGGTCGGCACAGTACATCGTTGGAGGTGAGCTTGCCTCCATCCTGGACATATACACCAAGCGGTGCGTGGCCAGGGCCAAACGGATGATGAAAGACAATAACCACCCCGGCCACAAACTGTTCACCCTTCTACCGTAAGCCAGGCGATACCGCAGTATCAAGTGCCGCACAAACAGACTGAGGGACAGCTTCTTCAGTCAGGCCATCAGGCTGCTGAACAAGGACTGAGACCCTCATTAACACTACACACCAGAACATATTCTGTGAATATCTATGGCCATGGTGTATATTTTATTACATTGTTTATATATATATATATTGTATATATATATTGTATGTATATACATATATATATATATAGTCTCAAAAAGTGTATATTTTATTACATTGTTTTATATATATATATTGCCATGATGTATATTCTATTACATTGTTTTATATATATATTGTTAATACTTTCTTCTTTTTTGTGTGTGGATATTGTATAGTTTATTCTCATTCTTATTCTTTTTTTAGTCTGCTACTGCTGTCGAGTGTTTTGCACATAAGAATTTCACGAACCGATTATACTTGTATAAAAGGGGATGTGACAATAAAAACTTGAAACTTGAACACACACACACACACACACACACACACACACACACACACACACACACACACACACACACACACACACACACACACACACACACACACACACACACACACACACACACACACACACACACACACACACACACACACACACACACACACACACACACACACACACACACAATGTGTCTTTCATTCCCCGCCAATAAATGGCAATGCAGAGTTGAAAAACATTTAAAAAAGTTAAGCTAAATTATAAGAATAAAAAGGACATAACAATAACAAGTCTCACCAGAAATGGAGAGGGGAAGTAATCCGATCGTGGAAGACCTCTGCGACGCATTTGTTGGACTCTTGCCGGTCCCCGCGTCTCATGTGGAGATTATTTAATCGACTTTAAATCTACCGCACGTTCCGCTGTGGAGTGGTTTCATCAAACGCAGTGGAGACGCATCGGTTAAATATCCCACAGGTCCATACTGACAGCCTGATCGGGCTCAATCGGGCTCAATCGGACCTCCAGTGAAGCTCTAGTGGTTCTTCACCTTATCGGAGGTCCTGAACCCCGCCAGCTTTATCGGTGCATTAGCCGAACCCTTCGTAATTGGAAAAATAAAACATGATTTCTTCAAATAATAGGTATGTATCTTATTAGTGCACACAATGAACCGGTAAAGGCGGTAAAGAAACGTGAAGTCGAAATGCAACGGTGGCGGGTTTCCTGTTGCACCTGAACGCCTCGTTCAGAGTATTTGTGTAGCGACAGAAAGAGGAAGAAGTGGTATGGAATGTTTGTTCCTGTCGCTCTCATCTCTGTTTTTAAATTTTTTTTTGTGGCAACACTTATCAGCAACGTGGTCTCCAGGTATTTGTAATGTATGTGTGTGTGTGTGTGTGTGTGTGTGTGGGATAGAAATAAACCCAATTTCTCTGCGCTCATGAAATCATCACATCGTGAATACGACCACGTCCTCGTAAACGACTCATTGGTTTCCATGTACACACAGTCAGGATGAGCTAACGGCGCTTTATTTTCTGCGGTTCTCAATGATTACATCAAAAGGCATTGGAACCTGCCTCCATACCCCCCCCCCCCACACACACACACACACTCTCGGTAAGCAGTCAGGTGGGTGCTATCGAGTCCTATTGCGCAACTGTGGGAGCGATCGGAGAACCGCCTCCCGCCGCTCGCCAGTTGTCGGCGGCCCGCATGTGGATTAATTGGTTCAGATGTTTGGAGCTGTGTGTGATCGAGCTGACGGGCTGACAGCTGGGGGCGGAGCCTGGGAGCGGAGACTGAGTTCTGATTATTTTCTCCGATTTTACTCGAATTTTCATTACAAACCTGTCATTTTCATTTTCTTGGACGACTCTGGACATGGAAATGCTTTGAGTGTGGGGTGTTTTCCCTCTGACACACACGCACACACACACACACACACGCGCGTTGGGATTCTGAGTATTGTCCTGAGGTGACCTTTTTTGAGTTTGGCCAGCCAATCAGCAGATTGATGTGATCAAGCTGTAAACGAGCTCTGTTTGACTAGAGTGTGTCGGCTCCAGCGGCGATCCCACCCACCCTGACAGTGTGTGTGTGTGTGTCTGTGTGTGTGTGTCTGCGCAGACACATTACTGTGCGCTATTGTGTTTCACGTTTTGCTGCCAATCCATTTTGCTTTGTGATGATTGTCAAATGAGCACATGTGGAACTGCATCTTATTTCCCAACCTCTGTGATGGTGTGATACTCATAATTGACGTGGTTGTAAATAAATCTCTGGCGTGTTTGTGTTTGTGCGTTGTGTTCCATCCCCCCCCCCCAAGAGAAGTGGGAAGGTATTTCTGGTAGATGGGCGATGACAGCTGGCGGTGACAACACCCCCCCCCCACACACACACAGACCCCTCCCACCCCTCGCCCCACCCCCACATGCAATACTTACACCCATCCATTCACAAAAATGCTTGCTTTCTCGATCGCACAGACACAAACACACACACACACACACACACACACAATCTGTCCTCACAAAGATGTTCAAATGTGCCCACATTCAGAAATATACATTTAAAGAGATACCACTGAGCACAGGGGGAGTGACCCATTTGAGTCAGTCAACACTCACTATGCCGTATGAGCCATTCCCATTCTGGCCCCATGTTTATTACTATTGGCCATAAAACACACACACACACACACACACAAACACACACACACACACACACACGTGCAACCGTTCCCATGCACACTCACCAGTTGCTGTGCCTCGCTGGACGGCTGCGTTGTGATTGTTTTTCAGGAACCATAACAAACAAGCGCCACGCCCTTCAGTCTGGGTCCACGCGGCGATGGAAACCAAACGTCTGGCCTCCACCGCTCCGGTACTCTGTGTCTCACTCTGAGCCGCTCTCTCTCTCCAGCAGTGAGTCGCTCTCTCTCTGTCGCCAACAACTCACGCTGATGTAAACAATGCAATGTGCTGAGTCTTAGGGGCATGGGATTATTGAATGAGCCTCGTTGTGCTGTGAGTGCAGAGGGAATACAATGTATGTTGTTGTTTTCACCCCGTGGTCAAGAATCCGCCCCTCAGGCCGCCGGCTCGAGTCCGGCCGAGAGGACACGTGTGAAAAGAGGAAGACGAGATGCAGAACGAGGAAGACGAGACGCAGGTGGTTCCCAGCTGCAGCTCATGTTTCCACGAAATACTCTTTTTTTCTTAAATTTTAACGAAAATGGATATTTCAACGACGTGAGTTAGCTTACAGCTAATGATTCCTTCTGGTCACATGACTTCTATTGTTCATCTGGTCACATGACATCTATTGTTCATCTAGTCACATGACATCTATTGTTCATCTGGTCACATGACATCTATTGTTTATCTGAAGGGTTCTCACGCTCTCACCCTCTTCTGGAACACGTTGGGCTATATCAAATCAACTGAATTTAATTTAATTCATTGTACTTTGGGGATCTGTTGCTCTTTTTCTCTACAGGGAGTGAAGTTGGGGCGAGAGCTCCGTGACGCCCGCACACGGAGGCGGCAGCCGGCAAGTCTTGTTTTGAGATATTGTGGGTGGTGCTGGTGGTGTTTTGTAACTTCCTTTTCTGTCTGTTTGAAAAAACCCACAACAAACAAAAATGTTTATTTAGTTTATTGTCGTTTTGAACATTTAGTTTTGAACAGATGTCCTGAAGCCGAGTCGCTCCCAAAGCGAAGGATGAAACACAACATCGGCCGGTCGGGCCCGGATCCCGACGCAGCTTGTATACAAGGACAGCTGTAAATAAAGAAGGGACGCAACGAGGGAGGAGAAGACAGGAAGAAGAGAGGAAATATGTTCAGCATCTGCTTCTAAATTAATATTAAGTAAATTGATATATGAAGTTTCAAAATAAAAGTCCAAACGCTTAAGACACTCTCCTGATCTTCCCCTCCTCCCTTCATGTCTTTCTTTTCTCTCTCTCTCTCTACTCCACAAAAACATGCCAAATGGTAACACTAACAAACCACATTTGGTGGGCTGTCTTCTACCACTCTGATCATCCATCACCGCGGCGTGGGGAAACAGCTTTAACGATGCAGGAGAGGTGGGGAGTCGTTTCACGGACAGTGACGGAGCAGCCACGGCTGAACAAAGGCCGCCCGGCCGACTGTCGGGTTGGAGGGGATCAAAGAGGGAGGGAAACTGATCCGAAGACCAAAGGACTTCTATCGTTAGAGAGGCACAGACCTGGTTCACAGCAGATCCAGGTCCCTGAAATCACAGCAGAAAAAAGGAATTCCACCATCGTTGGTTGATTATTTTCAACCGTGTTTTTACCGACTATATCAAGTCAAACTCTCGTCGACTTTTATGAAATATTCACTTAAACAACCTTTATTTTCACGTGACAAAGACGAGATGATGAGCAGACACTTCAAATCTTCCTCTGTCACCTTCAATCATCATCATCATCTCTCTCTCTAACTGTCTCACACAATCCCCCCCCCCCCTCCACACACACACACACACACAGTCCGTGCAATTCTTTTTCAATAAAGAGATCAAAATGAGCTTTCAGCTGGCAGCTTGTAGCTTCGGTTGGACCATAACTTCACACTTTTGAGGTATATTTCTACAATATTTGTCTCCTGTCAAATCTCTCAAAGCCTGTGGAACCAAATACAAGTGAATGATGCTCCACAGTCGATACACTACGACAGCTTCCTCCGTCCCTGCGTCCTCTCAGGTCCTCACTGTGAGGACAACTTGATGTCAAAGTTCAGGACAAACTGCGTGCTGACCATTTGTACTAATATATTGGAATTTATGCATTTTTTTCTGCAAAATGTTCACATTTTAAACCCTGTCCTGACCGTCATCATTCTTATAAACTCCTGAGACACCTGTGATGGCGTCGGGGGCTCCAGCCTCTCCGCTGCCACTAGAGGGAAGTAACTGTGCACCGCCATGGAACAAAAAGGTGATCGCCGTCACCATCAAATTAAATAATTAGCCGTGTGATTAAGTCATGTTGAAAGAAAGAAGAAGTAAAAACCCGCTGTGGTGTTCACCATGATTGCGTTACGTCAGCCAAGCAGCAGCTGTGTGTGTAAACTGTGGTTTTTCTTCTTGGAAACAATGAGAGTCTGCGGAGATCGGGAGGCGGAGACCCGTCGGCCGCCACGCGGGAGACGGTTAGCTTCCGACTCGATCGGTCGGTTCCCATCGGCAGTGAGTCAGAACAAAAGTTTACTCCCGCGCGCCGCTGTTATCTTTCACATGTCAACAACGCCGCCGCGGCTCGGGGTTGCTGCTGCAGCTGCTGTTGTAGGCTATACAGCGCAGGAATGCCTGAGTGCAGCTCTGGGTGTGGTGCTCCCCGAGGCGAGCCGCGCTCCGACGGAGGCTCGTGCTCCGGGATGAGACGCGCACGCTCTGCAGGACGCCGAGGAGAGAGCGGTTATTCATTCACGCCGCTCGGCCGCGATGGTGAGCGAGGGCCCCGAGTGTCGGATCCACACGTTAATAGACGGCGTGCGCTCGCACCGACGTGGATGCTCTGGAATGAAGCGCTGCGGTTGTGCCGGTCGATCTGAATTCTCACAATAAAAACGGTTTGGGCCTCTGTGCCAATATTTCCTCGCATGCGATTGATGAATCGTGGCACTGATTTGGAAAAATAGTCGAGGAGGACGCATGAGGACCGAGGTCTCACAGTCATGAAGCAAGTCGACCTGTACTCACATTATTGTCGTCAGCAACACATTTCACAGGAGATTCAATGTGCTTAACAATAGAACATAGTTTATATATATATATAAATATATATATATACTATGTTTTACACTTTTAAATGTAATTTAATGGGAGTTACTGCAGAGATCTGGGAACAGGTGTGCTGTGGTTACATTAGTTGTTATTGCCTTCAGTCTTTTTAGGCAGACCAGTGAGGAGGGCATTGCAACCGCTCAACTGACGAGGAATTAATGCATTCATAAAAATGCGTGTACAAAATCCTTGGTGTCATGAGAATGGCCATGACAGGAGGCCGACCCACCAGGTCCAATGGACCCTATGAGACGTGAAGTCACAGAGACTCCGGGGAGGAAGCAGAGTTAATAATGTGTGATGGAGAGATGAAAATTCATCCATAAGGAGAGAGGAGAGGAGAGAGGTGCTCAGTGTATCCTAAAATGTGCATAAGGAGAGAGGAGAGGAGAGAGAAGCTCAGTGTATCCTAAACGTCCATAAGGAGAGAGGAGAGAGGTGCTCAGTGTATCCTAAACGTCCATAAGGAGAGAGGAGAGAGGTGCTCAGTGTATCCTAAACGTCCTTAAGCAGAGAGGAGAGGAGAGAGGTGCTCAGTGTATCCTAAATGTCCATAAGGAGAGAGGAGAGAGGTGCTCAGTGTATCCTAAACGTCCATAAGGAGAGAGGAGAGAGGTGCTCAGTGTATCCTAAACATCCTTAAGCAGAGAGGAGAGGAGAGAGGTGCTCAGTGTATCCTAAACGTCCATAAGGAGAGAGGAGAGGAGAGAGGAGCTCAGTGTATCCTAAACGTCCTTAAGCAGAGAGGAGAGGAGAGAGGTGCTCAGTGTATCCTAAACGTCCATAAGGAGAGAGGAGAGGAGAGAGGAGCTCATTGTATCCTAAACGTCCATAAGGAGAGAGGAGAGGAGAGAGGAGCTCATTGTATCCTAAACGTCCTTAAGGAGAGAGGAGAGGAGAGAGGAGCTCAGTGTATCCTAAACGTCCATAAGGAGAGAGGAGAGGAGAGAGGAGCTCAGTGTATCCTAAGCGTCCATAAGGAGAGAGGAGAGAGGTGCTCAGTGTATCTTAAGCATCCATAAGGAGAGAGGAGAGGAGAGAGGAGCTCAGTGTATCCTAAGCGTCCTTAAGGAGAGAGGAGAGAGGTGCTCAGTGTATCTTAAGCATCCATAAGGAGAGAGGAGAGAGGAGCTCAGTGTATCCTAAACGTCCTTAAGGAGAGAGGAGAGGAGAGAGGAGCTCAGTGTATCCTAAACGTCCCCCAGCAGCCTCTCAGCCTATAGCAGCATCTCTAGGTCTAACTATAATAATAATAATAATAATAATAATAATCATTTATTTTATATAGCGCTTCTCTAGACACTCGAAGTCGCTTTACAGAGTCCAGAGTCCAGTAGTCACACACACACAGTCGTCCCGGTGGTGGTGGAGCTACATCAGTAGCCACAGCTGCCCTGGGGCCGACTGACGGAAGCGTGGCAGCCAATCAGCGCCCACGGCCCCTCCCCCAATCAGCGCCTACGGCCCCTCCCCCACCACCAACATTCATTCACATCCATACGAACCGGGGTGAGGCTGCGGTGCATGTCTTTATGATGGTGGGGGAAACCGGAGGACCCGGAGTAAACCCACACAGACACGAGGAGAACACGAGGAGAACATGCTCCACACAGAAAGGACCTGGGACGACCGGGATTCAAACCCAGGGTCTTCTTTCTGTAAGGCGACAGTGCTAACCACTGAGCCACCATGCTGCCCAAACTATAAGACTGAGAGGAAAGTCTTCAGTCTCCATGAGGTGACTGTGTCTTTAAAGCTAAATGACAGTTTAAGAGTTCAAGGAGAAGATTACAAGATCTTTGACGATAGCATAAAATAGAGTTTTCCAGAGGACTACTACTACTACTACGACTACGCAGCAGCAGCAGCCAATACGAGCTCAGGAGGTGAGCCGCCCCCCCCCCCGCCGCCCCTTTACAATGTCTCTGTTTCCCAGCACAAAGTAAAACAAGCTGTCCCTTTTGATAGGCGCTCACACTTTGAAGATCAGAACCCTTTGGTGCCATTAGAAAATCACTTTTAAAATATGACCTCAAATGTGATGTCAACTTTAGATCCGGGATCCGCACTGTTTTTTTGTGTGCTAAGCGCTATTTGGTAACAATTTACGGTGTCCCTTACACACACTGTATTTCAGAACGAAAAAAACTGCTGGCTTATTTCTCAATTTCAAAACCGCTCGGTCTGTTTTGGATCAGCCTTTTTGTTCCACTCAGACAATAAACCAGAGCGACCGTAAGAGAAGATCTGAATGGCTTCCTTGTCTTTCTGTCCGATCTCTCCTGTGTTTCCCAACTATTAATGTTACTGGCGCCATGTGCTTGGCTCCCGTTGCTACAGTTTACCATGATGTATGTAGCCCAGGTTGGACCGAGCCAATAAAAGACAAACTAGCTGAGAAAGCTGGGTGAGGATGATGACATAATGCCGCCTGTGCTCCAAACACTGGACCTGAATCGGCAAAAAACAGCAGCAGAGCATTAATGCTTAAAGAGGGGATGATGGATTTCATTCCATCCATACATCATCAGACAATATAGAGAACATATGTACTGTACAACACGTAATGCATCATGCAATCTTAATTTCAACTTGGATGTCCTGTGAAACATTTGTAAAACATATAACGAATAAGGACTTCAGGCTTTCAATAGAATAACAAGAAACCCTCTGCAACCGTTATTATGTTAAAGTAATGCCGCTTTGGTTTCAGTGGGTCCTGTAGTCACGAGGGAAATGAGTCAAATGCAACCGTATTGGAAACCGTCAAAACCGTAGCTCAAACTTAACCTCAAGTACCCATCAATTTGCACAATGCCCAGAATTGAATTATAATGGTCATCTATCAGATTTATTGTACCACAGTTATAGATTTATGACTGGGCTCAAGCTATTTAAAAAGATTTGCCTCATGGATGCAAAAGAGGTGGCGCGACGTCCTCACGGGGGGGTTTTCACAGAGGATTACCAGACTCCGGGAAGGCTGAAAGAAAATGAGCGTTTCTGTCTAGACGAGGCGGCGAACGAGCAACCGGAGGAGTCGGACTGTTTTCTTGGAAATGGCCATTTGCTTCTTGGTGGTTTTGGAGAGTTTCTCCCGGGGACGTGCATTCACCTGTCGTTAGCGCCGCGATGCCTCAGCCGGTCAGCGCGTGCTACCGGGTCAGAGGCCTGCTGTGTGTGTGTGTGTACGCGACTTCAATAAACCGTCATGCTACAATTTCATTGAAACTCAGTTGCCTCCGTTAAACTAACACAGTGATTCTTCTCTGTACACAGAGGCACATATTCAGACGCGCTAATCATGCATTTGAATATTAAAAAACGCCCGCACTGTTGTCGAGTCACACTTTTTTAAAAACATTTAGCTCATCGGAAACTGTTTTGGAAAAAGTCGATTCTCACACATTGCTGAGCAGCAGCATGAGCTTTTCGGTAATCTAAGAAACATACTTAAGATATTTAGAGTATAATAGCATCGAGAGGATGGTTGTGTAATACACATTTACACTGTATATATATGTAAGTAAGAAAGTAAGGTTTATTTATATAGACAAAGGGTCACAAAGTGCAGAACAATAGTCAATAAAAACAAATTGGCAATGCCAGGGGCCAAAACATTTTAACAGTTAAAAGAGCAAAAGTACAATACACTGTAAAAGATGGTGCAATAAAAACCCCAATAAAAGCAAAAAGATGAAAAGGAGGCTGTAGGATATGTGATTTAACCACATGGCAGTGTACACATGTGTGTTTAGAGATGGAGTTTCAATGATACTCTTGAATCTGAAAACCTTCAGGGCTTCGGGGCTACTGCTATATAACTACAATTAACGCAGAAACGGCTAAACGTACGATCTAAAAACAAAGAACAAAGCTCCGAGTCAGAAGTGAGAACCCCCACTGTGGTGACGAGACACAGAGAGGTCGGTGGTTTGATCCCTGCAACAGACGGCGTGCTCGTCCTGTGGTATCCCATCTGAGGCGACGCTGGAACCCAACCTGCTGAGTCACGCTAGCTAAGATCACGAGCTAAGACGGCCCGCCGCGGCGCAAACAACGTTCCCCGCGTCCTGGGATTCTTCAGAGCCCAAGACACGAGAGCCAGAGATCCCGCAGAGTTCTGAAGGTGGACCATCTGATGCCTTGAAAGAGAGACATCTGGCGAGTTGACGTGAGGCCGCTGCTTGCTTGAGAACAAGGTTTAACAAAGTGTGACGGCGGCGGCCATTTGGCCGCTTCGTGCCCGCGTGAGTCCGCCGTCGTCGCGCGTGTCTCCAGGTGTGACAGGAGGACAAGACAGGGACAGGAAACTCTCCCCGATAGCGAGAGCCAAAAGGTGTTGACCAACTGTTGCCGACGCTTGCCCTCTGGGTGGCTGACTGCCCGAGCGACCGGCCTGCTGGTCGGCTAACGGAGAACAACGTCTGTGAGCGGGCCGCCGGCCCCCGGCCCGGATGACGGATGACGACGGTCACTCAGCTCTGGAGTGAGGAGTCGGGTGGGGGTGGGGGTGTTGGCTGTTGGGTGGGGGATGTCTGTGCTAGTGTGTTGTTAACAAGGCTGAAACAACACGATCACCCACTTAGTTTCCACTCCGCGTATCTATTTACAGCCGAGCCCGGAACGCCGAGCAGACGCGCAGAACGCTGCATCGCAAGGGTTACGAGCCCTAAAGGGAATAACAATGGAAAACTGTATTGGAATCAACTTGAGAAAACAAAAAAGTCGAGCTTTAATTAAACATAGTAACGGGAAGAACCTTATAGGTGCCATTTAGATTCACGCTATTGCTTTCATATAATTCCCCAATTACTTCCCCTGTTTTAATGACATATATGATATTGTTGTCAAGGCAACACAAAGAAGCCCCGAGGGAAAAATGGGTGTGACAATCCAGCCTGGATACGTCCCGTTGGGAGGTATTCTCTCCATCCAGACTTCCATTTCTTCCCATTGGCTGTAAGCGGAGCGTAATACACACACACTGCAGCTAAATAAGGGCCTTGTCTACACTGGGAGGGATGATGGAGCGCAGGCAGTTATCAGGTCTGGGGTCAGTTGTTTTTTCTGCTGTGCAAGACAAGAGACTACTTCTTTTCCCTCGTTACAATTGTGATCTGAGACATACACACACAAAATGAAAATACTTGTTATTTGACACTGTGCATTATCAATAAATTATATATTAAAAATACAAGAGAAGAAAAGATTGCTTTTTTTAAAGCATTCCTAAAAAACAGAAAAGCAACTTTAAAAAAAAGTACAAGTATTAGTGTAACGGATCCCCGTGTATGAATTGGCGTGAAACTTACTGCTGGTAAAACTTCTTTATTTTCTCTCTTTAGGTGAATAAACATGAATTAAAACTGGTAAACTGTCACCACCGTAAGACACTAGCCTCATACGGTCCATTAAAACGATTACACTTTGTATAAAATGCACATCTGTCCATCCGTAGCCGTACCTTTACGTTTGCATTTTAACTTAAAATAAAAGTGTGCTTCCTTTTAACCTATCAAAATAAAAGTCAGATTTAACTATAAAGAGGAAGGAAATGAAAACATCTATAAATTATTCAAACAATACAATATAAAAGGCGTATATCAAAAACAATAAGGCAGATACAAAAACAGGCAAACACAAAACAATAAACCTTTCATGGGCTTATTTACAATGAGTTTGTGTAACTTGAGATGTGAAGTTTACTCGTGAAGTAGCGTGACTCATCTGAGCTCAGCCAATGTCTTTAATTATTATCTCATTACCAAACTACAGGTTAGATGACTAAAAGCCCCATTCAGTATGAACAGGGTTCGTACGGTCATGGAAAACCTGGAAAAGTCATGGAATTTTAAAATGGTCATTTCCAGGCCTGAAAAAGTCATGGAAAAAACTTAAATCAATTCTGGAAATTTGTTAGAATTTACATGTTCATTTACGCCAAGTTTGAAATAATTAATATGTTTTTTAAAGAAAGACGCTCAAAATATAAGCCGGCATACGCTCTCCATACGCAACATTTTCTACATTTTTCATGTTTATACTATATAATTTCAGTTTGGTCATGGAAATTTGGTTTAAAGATCACTGAAGCGAGAACCTCTCTCATTCCCTTCCCCCGATCCACAGACACCTGTGGTTGTTTTCTCCCCAGGACCCTTCAAGGCTATCTCCATGGCAACGACCATCTTGCGGTCTGAGAACTCTGTCTGTTGTGGCCTGGGGGAGGACGACATACCAGGCCCACGCACACACGAACTTTCAACATACGGATTTGCATTCATTACCCCCCCCCCCATCCCACGCCTTCGTCTGCTTCGTCCCCCCAGTGTGACAGGACGGGGTCTGTGGCTGGCGCTGTAATGGCTGACGGACCGGGCTGGCTGCTTGTCGGTGCTGGTCACCTTCTGCCTCCAATGGCTGGGCTTAGATCACCCAGTCTTTGGCTTACCTCCCCTCCCCCCTTCCTACTCGTTGCACGTCATGTTTAAGATGTATGTGCTTATGTGCTAAGGTGTTTTTTCCTGCTCCCACACTGTACCCCTTTAGGGGCATAGTCGGGGGGTTGTTTTTTTCTCGCCTCTCTTCCCTCATGTTATGCTGTAATCTTTCATCCACCCTTTCTTTGCAATTTCGTTGCTTTTGTACCTGTACTCTAGTCAATGACAATAAAACCGCATACCATACCATACCATACCATAAAGTCCTGGAAAAGTCATGGAAATCCATTGGTCAAAATGTGTAAGAACCCTGTATGAAGCAAAGCCAACAATGGATCCACATAGTAGCTTGTATTTCTTAACCTTTTGTTCCGCTGAAGCTGTTCTGAGTTTGATTTAGAAACTATATTCCTTGTTGTGAACGCAGCGCCATTTGTTGAGTCCAAATGTGGCCGCAATAGTCCTGCTGATCGACGTTAACCACAATGTGAAAATATGTTTTAACAGTTGTGAACCTTTTCTCTCCGAATCAAAACACCCTTAACAAGTTGGCGCTCGTGTAATTCCTCCATATTGATTTGGTGAAAAACATCATTTCTTTTCTTTTTCCTCCTCTCCTCCTCCCATCTGGATTGGCTTCTGTCTCGCCTGCAGGGAGGAACACAAATTGAACAGTTTGAAGTTTCCCCACCGCTGTTTCATTTGAATAATAACAGATCTAATTCCTCATCCTGGACGAGCTCACGGTTAAACCGACCGGATGAAAATTGTTCGAATTTGTCCTCGTCTTCACTTCTCAGAGTGGCAGCCAGTTACAACAAGAGCTTGATGAAGAAGGAGAGCGTGGCCCCGACTCTCTGAACACAAACAAACAGACACAATGGAGTTTGGCGTCGGGTGACTGCGGTTTGAATGCGAAACAGAGATTACTGTCAGTCCCATCGGTTAGCGGGCAAAAAACAAGAGTTATCGGTTTGATATAATCCTTCTTGGGTTTCTGCATCAGGAAGCAACTTTATCTTCTCGTTGAACAACTGCAATACCAAAATATCTTTCCTGAGGCTGTAACCCAGACGTGTTTACACAGCACAGGGATTTGTCCCCTTTGTATTTCGTTGACTCAGTCTCAATGAAATGGCTTTCTGGAAACACATATGTGATGCCAATTACTTCCATTCAGACCTTCTTCTAGAGACTAAATAAAGTCATTCTAATATAAACACACACACCGGTTAATTGGTCCCTGGATAGGACTCCCGAGACTCCTCCTCCACCGGGATAGAAGAAGGTGTGATGGGATCTTCACCAGAGGTCCGACTAGACATTTTTACGGACCTAGATCAATTGGTCCGGTCTCTGCTGATAAGACAAAGCAAAGGCTGTGTGTGTGTGTGTGTGTGTTAACCTGCGTTATCAGATGCCAGCAATTAAGAGCCCCGCTGGCCTTTTTGGTTTCCTCTGATTAGGAGACGGTGTTAGAACATCGGGGGGTCGCTGTGGGCAGCTGACTGCGTTTAGAGGGAGGTGATTAGCAGAGCCGAGGTGCTACAGGCCTTGTTAGGAACGCTGTTCCTGTGCTTTGAAGCGAACAGCTCAACGAGCGGACGGCGGCGTTTAGCTCGGCCTGTGTGCGTCACGCGCCGCGGAGCCGCTGCTAGTTCAGAGAGACGCTGTAAAACAAAGTGGAATGAACAGAAATTAGGACGTAGTGAGTTATAATGGTTCTGCGTGACACAGAGTTAAGAATAAAACCGTTTATACATCGATGGAACGTCATTAATCTTTGTCTTAGGACGATATTGTAAATTTACAGGCTGATTTTTCTTGATTTAAAAAAAAAAAATGCACACCTTCAGTTTGTTTTCTCTGCCCAACTCGGGTAATTTGATGAATACAATGTTCAAGATGTGAAATCATGGCAGACTTGGCACCGTGGATCCATGTCCAACATATACCAACTAAGCCATGGACCTGTTGAGACTCCGCCCACTCCTCCTCTCTACCTCCATCTGCCTGATGGATCGTGGAGGTCTGGATGGTGGAATATGCCGACTACCAACTATTCATAGACTGTCATATTCATTGTGTTGTTCCTGTGTTTTAATTTGTGTGTAATGATTCCTTCTGGTCACATGACATCTATTACACCTGTCCATCCTGGAGAGGGGTCCTCCTCTGCTCTCTCCTCAAGGGTTCTGACCTTTTTTCCCCGTGAAGGGTTGTTTGGGAGTCGTTTCTGATCCGATGTGAGGTCAAAGGTCAGGGATGTCTATGTGTACAGATTGTAAAGCAATCTGAGACATTTGTAATTTGTGAAAATGGGCTATACAAATAAATTGAATTGAAATATCCCAGTGAGCATGATGACATGGAGCCACCTCCCTTAAACCCGCGTTAGCTAAACGAGATCAGTCCAACACGTGATATTCAACATTCAAAGGTGTACATGTGTGTGTGTCGCATGTGACACTGGAAGCTGATGCATCTGGCACGTCTACGTGGTAGAAGTACACAGATATCGTTTATCCCAAAGGAAAATATATTTTTTTATTGATTTTGCAAACACATACACATCAGGGTGGCGTAGCCAGAGAGAGGACCCAAACGCCAAAAACTTTCCCACAGGAATGTAATCCTTTACTCGACAGGTTACACACGCAAACCTTACAGTACGAAGCCAAACTGGGGAACGAGACACACAGGGCTTAAATACACAGGGAGCTGGAGGTGATTGGACACTGGGGAACGAGACACAGGTGGACACAATGAGGGCGGGGCTAGCAATCACACAGGAGGAAACAATTAGGGACAGGGCAGCCAATCACAGGGACAGGAAATGCAGGGAAACAGAGGACACGAAAGACAAGGACTTCAAAATAAGACACAAAACAAGACACAGAAACTCCGGATCGTGACCGAGTAATACCGCCCTGAAGACAGAATATTACCTTCAGTTGATGGAGGTTGTGTAACTGTGACACGCTGTCACTATATACAAAGAATACAATCAACAAACAACCACGATAACAGTAACTTAAAGGGCATTTAAATATGGAATCTCTCAGTGTGAATGGACATCGCCCAATTCTGGTGTATTATAATATACACTTTAATGTAGTTTTAGTGAATAGTCAATGCCATTGTATTGGTTACTTGTAATAAACTACAGTTATATATGGTAATTGTCGGTCGTCCGGTCTCAGACCTGAGCCTACTAACTCTAAATCATGATTAATCTGAATATAAACTAACTTTTCCTTGGTGGAAACTGCCGTAATTGTATGAACTTAAAGATAGAAAGTAGCCCCATTCTCTTTGTGAGAAGGTTTATCATCACAGACAATCTCTGTGAGTTACAACCTCCACATTCATGTGTGCAGATGGTGCGGCTTCGCTGTCGGCTTCGCTGTCGGCTTCGCTGTCGGCGTGGTTTCAGCCGCTCAGATTCTTCTCTCACCACATTGGTGAGTGTAATTGTGAACGCTACAATCGGCAAAGCCACACAACAAACTAAAACAAGACCCAAGTAGTAATACAACCATAATGCTCCCTTTTAAAAAAAGAGGCTTTCATCAAGGAAGACACCCACGGACAGAACACAGTGTCATTGGGTCTCTCGTCTCCGTCTCTGTGGCTGGTCGTACCGCATCTGTCCACTATCCAGGTGAAAGGTCAACGCGGTGACCACGAGGCTTATAAAATGGGCATCACATCGTGTTCTAGGCATTCCTTCGTATGCAGCTGCAGGACATCACATCTGGACATACGTCTACAGTACTGTAGCCCCCATGTGGTGAGCAACCCTTCACTCCACATGATTCAGGAGGGGAAAAGCCGTTAGCTTAATCCACGGCGCCTACTGTATATCATCAGGAGTGGTATGGAGATGATATTCGTAACTCGGATATGCAGCTCCACAGGACCACAAACGGCTGAATGAATGGTTCTCTTGTGCATGTCCGGATGTTCACTTCCTCACAAAACCCCCATTACGGACGTCGACATTCTTGGAGGCATTTGACGGATCATTCACAAATATCAGAGCTCCCAACTCTCACGGTTTCGCCGTGTGACACACGCTTTTGCATGTTTTCACACGCACTCGCGCCACACAATCAATTTCTCACGGCAAAAGAAATTCTGATTTGGGCCGAGGCGCGTTGGTTCCTTTTCAAACTCCGCGACGATAGATGGCGCTAAGGAGCGCATCTGTCAACCTATTCGCTGCATCGACATCCTATTTACCCCAAAGAGTCCCGGAGTTAGCAACAGAAGAAGATTTTCAAACACACACAACGAGCAGAGACTACGGTGTGTTAATGCAGGGCTCTCAAGTGTCACGCATTGAGCGTGACAGTCACGCACTCCCGCCACACATCGTATTTCTCACGCTGAAAAAACTTTCGGCTATTTAATGTTTTAATGTGCCGCAGCGCGCCAACATGAGCCGCGCTGCCCTCGCCGTGGAGGAATCAAGCGCTCCCCTGGAGTTCTGCGTGAGGTGCCACTTATCAGCCAATCAAAAAAAAGAAATGGGCTACGCAATAGCCAATCAGAAAAAAACCGTATCTGTTGTATCTGGGTAAGATTTCATCCAGCAACCAATGAAAATAAAGCATCCTGGATAGATATGTCACTCTTGCCTGTCTTCAAAACTTGAGAGCCCTGTTAATGACATGTGGTTCAATTAAGTTCTCACTCTCTTAAACTTTAAATCTTGATAATGTGTTGTGTTTGTGCGTGTGATTTTGTGAGGTGATGTAAACTCAGCTGTCATAAGGAGCAGCAGGAGAGCACCTTGTTAACCTCTTGGTATCCTGCATGCTCAACACATCAGAGCATTGTTTGTTAAGGCGGCCCACATAGCATTTATCACTTTATTTACAGGCCAAGGAAAAGGACCCTCTAAAAAAATTTCAAAACAGCACTTTGAACAAGTAAAATGTATTATAAAGAATTTAACATAAAGACCGGACATTTGTGCAATAGAATTAGGCATGTTTTTGTAAATGAGAGAAGTTATTAAAAAACATTTTAATTCTTTAAGGTAGCAAAGATGTCTCGTAAAAGACCTTTGCCAGGCCAGAATGCAGGGTACAACATGGGTACAACATGGGTACAACATGGGGACAACATGGGTACAACATGGGCACAACATGGGTACAACATGGGCACAACATGGGGACAACATGGGTACAACATGGGCACAACATGGAGACAACATGGGTACAACGGCAAATTAATTCAAATTTCCTGATATAGCCACCAACGTGTGTGGCTGCGTGCGCGGCAACATTTTGGTCACCCCCCGACAAAATCCTCACTCCAAGGTTTTTAGAAAAGTTGGCAGCTCTGCAAAGATAGATGTTCTCTCTGTTTCAGAGCCTGGTTTTCACAGATGGCCATAAACACCTGCTTTACGAATCACAAATATATTATAACTGCAGATGGAATTTATGTGCTCATATTGGATCTTCAGCACCCTATTAAAACGTCCTGCGCACAGCTGAGCGGTGGTGAGGATGTGAGCGTGTGAACATCCTCACCACCGCTCAGCGAGATGATCCACGAGCGTCCCCGCGGTGAGTGTCTTTGGTTTGCAGGCAGACGGGCAGCAGATGCTTCGCGCGTCGCTATCGTCAACGCGGTAGTAAAGCTGTTGGTGAAATCTTTTTTTATAAAGCTTGGCAATGAGAGCGGCTTTGCTCACGTCCAAAGAACATGAAAGGAGAAGATTGGACCCGAAATATAGATATTACACTGAAACTAAACACGACTGGTCATAAAATGTTTTTTTTTCTTCCAAGGAGGAACAGATTGTGTTGAATAAATAAAGTTGGGCGTGTTTGGTGCTTAAAAAAGTGATCACTTGAAACTCCGACACAACTTCTTCCCCCTGTGGAAGAATCTTGTTGGAATTAATTTAAGGCAGTTATAACCGTTACATGTTTTATCTCTCTTGTGTTTGTTTGCTTGTCATTTGACGGGAACACATGTGGTGCTGTGTAACTTAACTTGCTTCATGTAGCCGCACACAGCACCTCAAACTGCACTCACTTCATCTGAATGCCTTCAGATGGTCCAAAAGCACGTTCCTTCATTACTGATTGCGTCTTTTCACGTCGCCTTTGAGCTCCGTCGAAGTTTTATACTTCTCACACGTTGGTCTCCTGATGAGGATGCAGAGCTTCACACATAAACCTTGCCTCATTGTTCATGTACACTGTGGTCTAAATAGTCTTCTGGCTTTTTTATTTGTTTTTATAAGAACGTCTTTGTACATTTAAAGGAATTAATTGCATCTTTGCTTTTTGCTCTTAGTTGTGTTTGAGTGTGCGGAATGTCTTTGAAAACCTGGTGAACCAAAGTCTTGGTTAGAATTTGTATTTTAGTTTTCACATTTATCAGAGAACAGGGCCGGAGTGGGGCCACTTTTCAGCCCGGGAATTTCAGGCTCAAGACCAGCCCACTTTTTTCATGGTAGTGGAAATTGGATAAATGAAGCAACAGTTCAGCTCTTACTATCCTGTAGTTCTTTTATTAATACCATGGTACAACAAATAATGTAACGGTTAAATACAACAATAATAATCCACTTAAAATGAGAAGTTAACAAAAAATATGCACAACATAAAAAAAGGCAGAAGGGCGTAGCAGGGGTGTCAGACTCAGATTAGGCAGTAGGCCAGATTTGTTGGAGTGAGACCTCATGGGGGCCGTCATTGGCATGGTCATCATTTTTCTGCATGAGTATTATATAGTGGTGATTTACTCCTTTACTACACACACTAATGAGCAAACAATGCATATTGGTTCACCAAGTACTGTCATATACTGCTCTTTCTTAGAATAGATAACTTTAAATCATATTGTTTCCTCTGTTATCCTCTCTACCTGTCCCTGTAGTCATGGCCTCCTCATTGCAAATGTCGGGCTCATCATTTTCAGCAGGAGACTCTTATCTGCTGCTCCGAAGCTACAAAGAAAAATTAAGTCATATTACTGCATACTTCAATATCAATAGTATATATCAATATTTGCATAATATTTGCAAAGTCTATGGATCGCCATATTTTGGGTGATATAAAAAGGCTAATATTTTAATTCAATTTAATATTTTGCTTGGGAATAGGTTGACAACGCTACAATGATATTAATCAAGGCTACAACGTTAGCCGAATAGTTATGTTGCTAATCATTCGGCCTTTGTCTCTCTTTACCAGTTGCCACCATGGACGGATTAAGAAACCACGGGCCCCTGGGCCTGGACGTGTCAAGGCCCCCCCCCACACGAAAAAGAAAAGAAAAAACAATTTTAAATATACTTTTTTAAATTTAACATCGCTAACAAAACAGTCCGTATGGAACAACGATACCGGAGCTGAGCAGACAACATAACGCGAATTATATGACCATGACATGAATGACTTAAGCCTAGCATATACCGGCTATGGCGCATCGTGTCATATCATCATATCAATACAAAGTTAATAACAGCTACTTCACGCAGAGGCTCTGGTTTAGGGGCCCCCTGAGCTCAGGGGCCCCTGGTGCCGGTAGGCTCGTTCGGTAATCCATCCCTCAGTAGGACTATTGGGGCCTTGTTACTGACATGAATGACTTAAGCCTAGCATATACCGGCTACGGCGCATCGTGTCATATCATCATATTCATATCAATACAATGTTAATAACAGCGACGTCACGCGCGGAGGTTCAGGCCCAGGGGCCCCCTGAGCTCACGGGCCCCCTGAACTCACGGGCCCCCTGAGCTCATGGGGCCCCTGGTGCCGGTAGGCTCGTTCGGTAATCCATCCCTCAGTAGGACTATTGGGGCCCTGTTACTGACATGAATGACTTCAGCCTAGCATATACCGGCTACGGCGCATCGTGTCATATCATCATATTCATATCAATACAATGTTAATCACAGCGACGTCACGCGCGGAGGCTCAGGCCCAGGGGCCCCCTGAGCTCATGGGCCCCTGGGCCTGGGCCCGGTAGGCCCGTTGGTTAATCCATCCCTGGTTGCCACTTGTGTTTATCCTCTTGAAAATAAATCTGTAAACTTGGCACATTTGGCAGCATCCTCCTCCAATGCCTTTATTTTTTTCAACCTGGCTTTTTCAGCCCCTCCTGCCCTCTTCCTCCCTGACGCGTATCGCTGCGGTCGGGCCGGCCCAGCTATCCGTAGCTGAGAGAACTTTTTGGAAAAGACGGCTAAGGACCGAACCAACTATTATTTGGGAGGGGTGAACTTCCTCGCACGGTAACCCGTGCAGAGGCTGCGGTGTCAGAATGCGGAACATGTGTAGCCCACTTTAAGAGAAGATGGACTAACGTGACAAATGTCAACAAATAAAATTCTCGACCGGCCCAGAAGTGAAGCGGCCCACCGGGAACTCTCCCGATTCTCCCGATTACCCACCCCGGGCCTGTCAGAGAATACATGGACATTTGTCAGAGAATAAATGGACATTTATCAGAGAATAAATGGACATTTATCAGAAAATAAATGGGCATTCATCAGAAAATAAATGGACATTTATCATAGAATAAATGGACATTTATCATAGAATAAATGGACATTTATCAGAGAATAAATGGACATTTATCAGAGAATAAATGGACATTTATCAGAGAATAAATGGACATTTATGAGAGAATAAATGGACATTTATCAGAGAATAAATGAACATTTATTAGAGAATAAATGGACATTTATCGGAGAATAAATGAACATTTATGAGAGAATAAATGGACATTTATTAGAGAATAAACCATAAAAAAGGGAACAAACGAGAAGGAAATTACTTTTGAAAAATTCAGAGTTGTCAGACCCAAACCAGGACATGTTTCTTAGTAGTATTTCATCCCCCCCCCCCCCCCTGAACGTTGCCATGAGAAGCTTCTCAAGTCCGAATAACATGTGATAAAAAAAAGCTTCATATTCACAGTTAAAGCGGGACGAAATGTGGGGAGCATTAAATACACTTCAGTGAAACATTATTCACAATGCAGAACCAAACGTGTCCAACCTTGACTCCATCTGGACAATGATTCCTAATGGTGTGTCAGTGCGGTTCTGTTCAGTAGCCACAGGTTACGGGTATCGACCGAGTGATGCAAGTCTTCATATTAGCGGTTATCGAATCACTTCACTGGTAATAAAATCCCCTCGTGTCATGGGGTTTTTATTCAGCCTATATTTTCCTCTAGAAAGAATACAAAATCATCCAGCTCAGGGTCTTAAACACTTGTCAAGAACACACTCGTGGACCAATTGTAACCGTGGATTGGTTGGTAGCCAGTGTGCGTCCTAGGTGTCTGAACACGGGGAACCCCACCGCAACGCAGCCAAATACTTTGATTGCCCCTCTGGGGGACATGCCAAGTGTCTGTGTTTAAAGCCGCTCGCTGCTGTGTTTCTTGGCACGCGTGCAACTCAATGTAATTCCCTGACTCAACGTTTTGGCCGCGGTCCCAGGAAACCCAGGGAGCATATGGTATACATCAGGGGTCCCCAACCCCCGGGCCGCGGCCCGGTACCGGTCCGCGGCTTGGTTGGAACCGGGCCGCGGAAAAAAAGTTTTAATTAAAAAAAAAAAAATCAGTCGGAAAAATATATTATTTTGAAAAAGGACCGGATCCACCCGTGTGTACGTCTGAGCCGCGTTCAGGAGTCTTAAAGTTCGGGTTTATCGCTGCAGGCGAGTCTCACGCGCCGAACCCTCTGCTGGCGGCACAGTGACAAAGAATCTTAAAACATATTCAACCTGCTCAATGAATTCTGTCACTTCAGGGAAATGACAACTGTTTTCAAGTTGGCCGATAAAGTCGCTGCTGTGTGGGCGAGTGAACAGCGGAATATTCTACATGTTTCAGACGTTGACCGGGTGGAAGAGGCTTTTCAAAGAGTTTGAGCGGTACTCCAACCACAAAAGACCCGACTGCAAAAGAATAGACCTGCAACCCATTTGTAAACAAACCCACCCGGTGAATCGAGCCCGTCCGAGCTAGAAAAAAATGTGTTGGAGATGCAAATGACGGTGGCCTTAAGGGACATTTCACACAACAACTCTGCCTGTTCTAATGACAGCGACCAGAACTCGGTTAGGAGCAGCGGACCAAACACACGTCTGTGTCGCCGTCTCCATTAGCGGCTCGTTGCAGGTCAACAAGCGCACGGCTCACACTCATTCGGCGTAATGATGAGTTGTTGTTTTGGCACTTTATGCCCTTCGTATAATTGTATGACGTCATATTTATTTCGTCATTTATATTGCCGGTCCGTGAAAACAATTTCTGACACGGAACCAGTCCGTGGCTCAAAAAAGGTTGGGGACCGCTGGTATACATGACGACGGAGCCGGGCAACGTAATGCAAAGAGGGGGCAGCGATGGCTGTGGAATGAAGGGGGGAACGGGAGGAGGAGAAGTCAAACAGATGGCGCAGAAAAAGAGAACAAGCCCATTTTTGAATTGACTCCGTTCTGCAGTGTCAGCAAAGAGAGGCATTTGGGCATTTTGCATTATTTAACGAGTTCACCGGCCGACGCTCGACGGATGCCGTCCCGGTGGAAACGTCCAGTGTCAGAAATTGGGAAAGGCAACTCTTGAGATGTAGCATAACCACAAAGCCCAGTGACGTCACAACTGGTGCGCTACACCGGCCAGACGTCTTACTCGAAGCATGTAGCGGCGAGACGAATGCTACGTGAGGCTGGCTTCTCAACACCATATAAAAATAAGCCCATAAAAGGAAGTAATAGCCACATTTAAATTAGTCTAAATGGAGCTTGGAGCATTGCCTAGTTTGATCTGATCTTAAATAAACAATGTGAGTATGTATAGCAGAAATCAATGTTTTCAGGTATTACGCAACCATTCTCATGAAGATGTATTGGCTCTTGGTAAAGTTATGGGTCTATTCCCAAATGTGATAAGGCATGAATGCAGTGCAAAGCTTTCTTGTGTTTCAGGTAGTGGTTTACTGGAATGTGGATGAAATCCAAAAATGTGGAGTTTGTACATACTACTCAGTGTGGAACCTCCTCCAAGACAATCATGAAATTCATGCCCCCGAGTGAGCTATAGCAATAAAAAAAAGACCCACTGAACCCCAAAACCCCAGCCTGATGATTGTTGTTGTGTATTTTATTCAGTCAATCATTGCAATACAATAACATATTATTCTATATGATATACAAAACAGAAAGACTGAAAAGGTAAAGGTAGAAGCTAAAAATGCTTATATATTCCTATCCTAAATTATTATAATCAAATAAATCCGAAAATTAATATAAAATAAAGAAAAATAAGATAGAAAATATAAAAATGATGTATATATAGATATACATATACAGGACTGTCTCAGAAAATTAGAATATTGTGATAAAGTTCTTTATTTTCTGTAATGCAATTAAAAAAACAAAAATGTCATGCATTCTGGATTCATTACAAATCAACTGAAATATTGCAAGCCTTTTATTCTTTTAATATTGCTGATTATGGCTTACAGCTTAAGAAAACTCTAAAATCCTATCTCATAAAATTTGAATATTTCCTCAGACCAAGTAAAAAAAAGATTTATAACAGCAAAACAAAATCAAACATTTGAAAATGTGTTTCCAGGTGTTTCGAGTTAATTAGACGATTCAAGTGATTTGTTTAATACCCTACTAGTATACTTTTTCATGATATTCTAATATTTAGAGATAGGATATTTGAGTTTTCTTAAGCTGTAAGCCATAATCAGCAATATTAAAAGAATAAAAGGCTTGCAATATTTCAGTTGATTTGTAATGAATCCAGAATGCATGACATTTTTGTTTTTTTAATTGCATTACAGCAAATAAAGAACTTTATCACAATATTCTAATTTTCTGAGACAGTCCTGTATATATATGTATATATATATACACACATACATCTTCCATATACATCGATTTCAATCACACAAAATTGTTTAAAAAATAATTCCTTTGAAAACCAGAAATGAGTTGATCCATAATTGGACTCCTACTATAGAAATACATCTTCTTTTAATCCCTTAGCCTTTTGTACAGTAAATTTACAAACATTTACTCTCAAATCATATTAACACTCATGTATTGAAAACATTGATGATAATGCCATAGTCGTCAGTTTGACGGTTCTTGAACATCTCATGTGTGAAGAAGGCTTCCATTGGGAAAAACAACTCAAACAAAAGCTGAAGTTTGTGATATTTCATCAAAAGCATTTTTATTTTATAAGTCTTATTTTAAATCTTGCCCCTAATAAAGCGTGAGCTGTTCCCGGATACCGCTAAAAACAGCAGGCCGCCGAGCAGAGTGCGTCGAGAAGATGAGAGGAGGGTGTATGAATGTAAATAATTAAATCACAAGTAAAGCCTCCATATGTTTTGCAACATTGGTAACATGTGTGGAAATGTTGATGACGTAGATTCCATTGTTTCTAAATTTTTTGGAAAGGAAATTATCAAATAAGTTGAACTTGCATTATATTAATGTGAATGATTGATGGCATGGTAACTGTGTGACACTAAAAGACACGTTGAGTTCTCTCTACTTCTATGGTTGCACCGTTTCTATAGAAGTTGTACACACCGCATATATGATGAAGAGGTGTAGAAAGCGCAGATGAGGGCTCACGTTCAAAGACCCGGAATATTCCACCGCGGACAAGTCTTTAAGGTGGATTAAGCGTAACCGAATTAAGACGAAAGCAACACTTCTCCTGTGCAAACCTTGAACTAAATTGCGCTTTTAAAGTGTCAGTTATTGTCTTGAAAGGCTCCCGACATGCTGTGAAATTTGGATCTGGAAGTTGACAACCATGAGACAAATGCGTTTATCGTTGGCCATCAATTATTCCGGTTCGGAGCGGCCGCAAAACGATCGTAGTTGAAAACATCTGTGTGGGCATGCGGCTGCAGTAAGGCGCGTGAAATGAAGAGCGCTATACCTGCTTTATTTAGTAAAAACATCTCCTTGTGTTTCCTTGAAGACGATCATCAGCGTAACCCTCTGGACATGATAGGCTGTAAAACGCAAAGTCACCAGTGACATCATCCCCCGCCACGCCTCACCAGGTGGATCGGGCCAAGCCCAATGTCATTGATGAAGTGTAGAAAAACAACTTGTAGATGAACGCCAACGCCAACACTGTGGATCAAAGCGGAGCATTTCATTGGCTCGAAACACATTGGGGATTTTATAAAGGATAAGCCCTGCATAGTCTTTCAATACATTTAGACTTTTCGAGTAAGATCCAAGACGATTACAGTAACATGGATGTTCCACAGAGCTCGCTATATGTGTGTGTGTGTGTGTTTTTGTGTGTGTGTGCTTGAGAATTGGGAAGAGAAGGTGGACTTCTGGGTCCATCTGGGCCTTTCTACCAGCAGCAAAGCGCTGGCTTTGTTAAAAGTTCTTCGATTTTTTAAGTTCAGAGTAATGGGAGCACAAAGAAAAGAAGACAGTGTATGGACCGACAGGCTGGTGCACAGACATTTTGGGGGGCAGGTGCTCAAACCAAAAAAATGTCATCCATCGGCAAAAATGTTTTCTGACAGTTGAAACATAAGCAGCATTACACTAAGCACGCGGTCCTCGACCTGCGTCTCCTCTCGGCAGGATTTAGACAGCTTGCTTACATTTTCCTGATGAATAAATATGATTTATTTCATGGCAACGACAGTACAAGCATTCTGATTGGCTAATGGGTTGGCATGTAAAAAAAAATTAAAGAAGCCCTGTCTGATATCAAAACACATTTGGAGGGAATTGATGACAGAGAAAGTAATTTTTATTCTTAAATACTGATGAAAGAAGAAAACATTTGTCTCCAGAAAAAGGGGCAGTTTTGGGCAAAAGGGGAGGAGCTTGAGCACCACTAGGGGTCTACCTGTGCACGGGCCTGGACCTACACAATATTAACTCCGATATGTACAGCAGTGCAACGCCCTACTAGTCGGGGAGGATGGGGAAAGGTCATGGATGTACAAAGGAAAGGGCGAAGGAAGTGAAAGGGACATTCAATCTCGGGAGAGGGGGGGTTTGAGTGTTGAGTTCAAATATTGACAGTGAATATTTACTTATGAACTATCCCACCGCCTCGTTCTCCGTCGACCTGTCCGCCTGAATATTGTTAACCCGCTGACCCCCTCAGCAGCTTTGGGGTGTTTTCTCCTTCTGCCACATTTATTCTTTGTGGCCTCGTTTTTCACTGCAACTAATAATGCCTGCACCTCTATGGGAACAGCAGTCATGGCTAGCAGAACTCAATACAATACATATGGAATCTATATATCAAACACAAGTCCACAAGTATTTTTAATAATCCTTTATTAGGATTGTGAGTACAATTTACAAACATTATACTCCATATGTCGATATACTTGACATTTTTGGTGTCTGCTGAATCCTTAGTAATTAATTGAGAAAGCAACTGGGGGGTTCAGTGACTTGGTCAAGGTCACTTCGACAGGTGAACTATGGGGAGAACAGGGATCGACCACACTACCCATTATACCACTGTACCCATAGGACCACTCTACCCATACACAAAAAAAAAAGTTGAGTCAACTTAAAAAAGTGAGGCAACCAGCTGCAAAGCCTTTTTGAGTTCACTCAACTAAGGGCTAATGTGTTGTGTCAACTTATGATAAGAAGTTCACTCAAAGTGATATCTTAATTTTGTCAAACGTAACATTACTATTCAGACGTACTTATGTATTTAAGTTAACACTACTTAAAATATTGCATTTGATAGTTACATCTACTCATGTACTTAAGTTCAGAACACTTAAAATATTAAATTGGAGAAACTTTAAATTGTGTGTTCTTGTAGATTAAAAACATACATCAACAGCACTTAACATTTTTTGTTGAGAAATGTTTTGTTGAGATAACTTACTTTTAACTTAAAATGTTTTGTTGAGAGAACTTACTTTTAACTTAAAATGTTTTGTTACTAAATTTCACTGCCCATTATTTGAGTACACTCAACATTCTTTGCAACGTTGCCTTCATTTAAATGAATTAAAAATGTACACCGTTTTCTTTGGAAAAGTCAACAGTTAAAGAAAACAAACTTCTTCAAACACAAATTGTTTATGAACAATAACTAAATATTTGTTTGCATAACTATATGAATTCCAGGTGTCAACACTTGAACATAGACAGCAGAGGGTCAACATCCTTAAAAATCAAAATGGCTGCATAAAGAAAAAGAAAAGAAAAAATTCTGTTTTGTGAATCCAAAATCAAGGCCTTGAAACAAGCTTTGGAACATGGTTGTGACACGTGTGTAGCCGTCACGAGTAGGTTCCCCCCCTAAAGCACCAATAAGCAACAAGTAGCCAGAGGGATATTCGGTAATAAGGTTTATTCCGACAGCAGACTGTGTCTCTGCTCTCCACGCTCCTCTCATCTCCTGCTGTCCAGCTCCTTTATGGAGACAGACTCAGATAATCAACACAGATCGTCATCAGCTGGACTGATTACCAATCTGATTACCAATCAGTCCAGCTGATGACAATCAGACACCGTTCCCTGAACCACACCCCCGCTCCACCCACTCTGCAGTATTCCCAGTTCAACTCCTTTCACGTAAGATCCCTCCTAGTCTGTATTCTACACAAAAACAAGCATACAGAGACTATAATAAATATTCACCGCCTCTTTTAAATTTTCATTTTTTTCCTTTCCATTCTGTAACAATACAATTTAAAAGTCAAAAGACATTTTGATGCAGATTAAAAAAACTAAAATATACCACTTTCATACAAGAGTCACCTCCTACACATTAGTATTATAGTATTTCAATCTTCATAGTCTGTTAAATAAAATAAATAAATTGAGCAAAATACAGGGAAACATTTGCTCTCACGGTACAGGCTCCCTTTAATTCAATAAGTGACAAAAACCTGAACTGGAGCAAATCTGCCATTAAACAATGGACAATATCCTTCCAAATCTAATCCATATCTAAATATAATAAACAAACAATGGTATCAAAAACCAATGTATTTTAAACAGGGGCTAAAGAAAATATTTTTATATTATTTTATTATTTAAAATATAAGATTAAAGTCGTATATATATGTATTTACATACAGGACTGTCTCAGAAAATTAGAATATTGTGATGAAGTTCTTTATTTTCTGTAATGTAATTCAAAAAACAAAAATGTCATGCATTCTGGTTTCATTACAAATCAACTGAAATATTGCAAGCCTTTTATTCTTTTAATATTGCTGATTATGGTTTACAGCTTAAGAAAACTCAAATATCCTATCTCTAAATATTAGAATATCATGAAAAAGTATACTAGTAGGGTATTAAACAAATCACTTGAATTGTCTAATTAACTCGAAACACCTGCAAGGGTTTCCTGAGCCTTGACAAACACTCAGCTGTTATAAATCTTTTTTTTTACTTGGTCTGAGGAAATATTAAAATTTTATGAGACAGGATTTTAGAGTTTTCTTAAGCTGTAAAAAATAATCAGCAATATTAAAAGAATAAAAGGCTTGCAATATTTCAGTTGATTTGTAATGAATCCAGAATGCATGACATTTTTGTTTTTTTAATTGCATTACAGAAAATAAAGAACTTTATCACAATATTCTAATTTTCTGAGACAGTCCTGTATATATATGTATTATATATGTATTTGTATATATATATATATGTGTGTGTGTGTGTGTTTCCTGACATACATGTGCAGTGGCCTTAGTTACCTCAGCAGATGCCCAAACCACTATATTAAGTTTTCTCAACTTAACATTTTAAGTGGATTCCACTCTTTATTAATGAAATTGACATTTTGAGTTTGTTCAACTTTTTTCAAAGGCATTTGTTGACTCAACTTAAAAAAAAATGTTAGGACAACAAATTTGAAGTTGGGCTTTTTAGAGTGTAGGACCACTCTACCCATACGACCACTATACCCATTATACCACTTTACCCATATGACCCCTCTACCCATAGGACCACTCTACCCATATGACCCCTCTACCCATATGACCACTCTACCCATATGACCCCTCTACCCATTATACCACTGTACCCATACGACAACTCTACCCATTCGACAACTCTACACATATGACCACCCTACCCATAAAACCACCACTCTACCCATAAAACCACTCTACCCATATGACAACTCTATCCATATGACCACTCTACCCATACGACAACTCTACCCATATGACCACCCTACCCATAAAACCACTCTACCCATATGACAACTCTATCCATATGACCCCTCTACCCATAAAACCACTCTATCCAAATGACCCCTCTACCCATACGATAACTCTACCCATATGACCCCTCTACCCATAAAGCCACTCTACCCATATGACAACTCTATCCATATGACCACTCTACCCATAAAACCACTCTACCCATATGACAACTCTATCCATATGACCCCTCTACCCATAAAACCACTCTATCCAAATGACCCCTCTACCCATACGATAACTCTACCCATATGACCCCTCTACCCATAAAGCCACTCTACCCATATGACAACTCTATCCATATGACCACTCTACCCATACGACAACTCTACCCATATGACCACCCTACCCATAAAACCACTCTATCCATATGACAACTCTATCCATATGACCCCTCTACCCATAAAACCACTCTATCCAAATGACCCCTCTACCCATACGATAACTCTACCCATATGACCCCTCTACCCATAAAATCACTCTATCCATATGACCACTCTACCCATACGACAACTCTATCCATATGACCACTCTACCCATAAAATCACTTTATCCATATGACCACTCTACCCATATGACAACTCTACCCATATGACCACCCTACCCATAAAACCACTCTACCCATATGACAACTCTATCCATATGACCCCTCTACCCATAAAACCACTCTATCCAAATGACTCTCTACCCATACGATAACTCTACCCATATGATCCCTCTACCCATAAAACCACTCTACCCATATGACCCCTCTACCCATATGACCCCTCTACCCATAAAACCACTCTATCCAAATGACCCCTCTACCCATACGATAACTCTACCCATATGACCCCTCTACCCATAAAACCACTCTACCCATATGACCCCTCTACCCATATGACCCCTCTACCCATAAAACCACTCTATCCAAATGACCACTCTACCCATACGACCACTCTACCTATACAAAATAGAGGCTCAATGTGCTATATACATTGAAATATTGACATTATTTACAGGCTTTACTTCCAGCCTCTCCTGATGGTTGCTGTTGGTCTTAAGCGAGTCCATCAGAGCTTCTTGGATTGGCTGAGGAGCGGTACTGTAATGCTGTTCACAGGATCTGGTTGGGGTAAAGGGTTTATTTTGGGAAAGTGGATTTTAGCTTTGTTTTGGTTTGTTTTTCGGACAGAAGCGTTTTTTGCGGTTTATGAAGCATCAGAAAGATGAAAATCTGACAATAATGCTCATAGTTAGAATAAACAGTATAATGTTTGCGAATGTTTTTAAACTGCCGGAGGGTTTTGGGATTCAAAGTTTTTTTAATATATAACTGTTCTGCGGCAAAAAAAAGCAGATTGGGGATCCCCCGTCAAGTCCACCTGGCTCCAACACTAAGATTTTGAGTCTTCATTTCGACCCTGAAGGGAGGAATGTTTTGATTTTAACTTGGCTTAGGCTCAGACATGGATTTGATTAGTGATCATGATGGATTGAAGGGTTTATAAAGCTCTCACTCTCTCTTACTCTCTCTCTTTCTCTCTCTCTCACTCTCTATCTCTGACTTCCTCTCTCTTTCCACATGGATCATCTCTGAAAATGTGATGACGCCTGTTACTAACAGTCGATTAACATGAATGGGATGAACTAACACTTGATCAGGAACAAGCAGCTGCCGCCGGTTAGCTGCTAATGACGAACATGCCACCTGGCCAATAGCCACTCTGGTTGCGCACTTTGGAGTTCGCTCTCTCGGTCTTCTTCTTTGTGAGTAACTACTGTGACGGGCATGGCTGGCCCTTACATGTGGTTTAGCAATATAAAAAAACAGTGGTATTTTCAACACATATATTCAGTGTGTTCCCTGGTGTATGCTACTTTTGTGTGTGTTTGTGTCTTCCTATCCCCACGAGGCTTTTTCTGCAGTTCTTTAGGCAGGTTTTTGAAACACAAATGGATCAATCAATGTCAAAGCATGACAATGTTGTCATGACTTGACTTTATTTAGCATGTTCACCATCTTAGGTTAGCATGTTAGCAGAAAAAAACATGGTCGTAAAGAAAAGTACAGGAAAATATGGCACTGGAAGGAAAGTCAGAGGATCATTAAAGTCGGTACAGTTCATCCTCTGGAGAATATGAATGTCTCAAAATTTCGTGGCTATCCATCCAATAGTTAGGTACTGGTTGGGTTTTCTCCATTGTCTCATTTGGGAAGTGTTAAATGACGGACTTGAAGAATCAACATTTGAGGAACTCTTGAGCCTCATCGAGAGCATGGCTGACAAATGGAGGCACTGGAGGTCATAACTAGAGGTCGCCATGGGTATTTTAAACAAAACACCTACTGCACGTGACGAGTCACATTAGTTCATTTACTCTGGGGGATTAAACTGTAGGGAGTGGTTAAGATTTATGTTTTAACAGCTGATTTAAAAAAAACTATTCTCAATACATTTAACGGACACTTTTATCGTTCATACATCGTGGAAACAGCTACAGGGAGCAATTCAGGGTCAAGTGTCTTGCTCAAGGACACATCGACTAGGGCGGGGATTGAACCACCAACCCCCTGTTTGAATGACGGACCTGCTAACAACTGACGCACAGTCACCACCGTTGCCATGGGCCTGATACCACTTTTCACCGAATTAAGAGCATATCACTCAGCTTTCTGAGTGTGAACAACTGGCAGCCCTGACGCACATTATAAAACGTCTGGATCAGAGTTGACCAGAAGGACCAGCGCAGGGGCAAAGGTGGAGACTATTGTGCAACGTCAGCTTTTTTTAAAAGGAGGAAGTGATGTCGAAAGAAGGAGAGGGGGAGGCGGGCAAACAGGGACGAGGAGGATTGTGCTACAAGTGAGAATGTGACAGCGTTAACACAATTTAGGAGAAGCAAAGAAGGTGGGGGGTCATTTAGCAGAGAAAGGCGGTGTGTGTGTGTGTGTGTGTGTGTGTGTGGGTGTGACTCACTGGTAGCCGGCAACAGATGTCAATGCAGGGGGTAAAGGCTTTCTCCAAATTGAACCCCTTCCCCCCAGAGACATTAGTTGCTAACATACCAAAAGGAGAGGAGGTGGGGGGTAAAAGTGGGAGGAGAGGCAAGAAATTTAGAAAAGAGAAGAGGAAAAGAGAAAACAGAAGGTTTTTAGGAGAGCAAGAGAGGGAGGAGGTGAAAAGAAAGTGAAGAGAGAGGGGAAGGAAAGGAGACATTACAACCCAAGATCACAGGGGAGGATGTGGCCTCAAATGTGGGGCGGAAAGTCACAGCGTTAATCCAAAGGTCCATGCTGGCAGATGCATCTATATTTAATTTAATTTAAGTGAACACTTTTCAAAAAGGGATACCTCTATCAATGTGTGAATGATATGGGCTCTGAACGACATTCGTAAATGTAACCATGATTTTGTGATCGATAGACTCAAAGGTTCACAGTCATCTCTCCACAATGAGATAATATCTGGTCAACATTCAGAGGAATCAGTGGTACACAGGTGGTAATAAATACTCACCACTGTTTCTGTCAGGAGGTGGGAGGCTTGAAGTTCACAGAGATGTATTGCTGCACTCATTTAATACAAGGAAGATCTAAACATCGGTACCCATCCATACAAGGACCATCTAAACATCGGTACCCATCTCTTCAAGGTCCATCTAAACCAGGGGTCCCCAAACTTTTTCCTAAGAGGGCCACATAACGTTTGCCTTGTCTGCTGGAGGGCCAGCCAGGGGGGGGGGGGGGGGGGGGGTGCTAGTGAGAATGTGCTCACCTGTGTGCGCGCATCACGGCTGAGCGATGCGCGCGCCACCCGCTGGGAGTGCTGCGCATGCAGACAGCATTTAACAGAGCGGAGCAGCGCGTGCGCTCTGATCGCTCTTTTAATGAAGTATTAATACTAAAAATATGCTAAATCACATCGTTTTTAACGTACGGGTACTTTGTTAGTATCGCTACACCGTGCAGCGTGACAGCAGCAGATGTAGCGGACTAACATTCAAGCTAACCTAACTTCCCAAACGCTGTGGACATCTGAACGCTGATTGGCCGAGACGCGACACGTCCATCAAAGATGTTCTATTGCGAAGAGCACCACTCCACATTTTTTCCGCGTCTCACTGCAATCTCAACGGCAGCGGGCCAGGTGAAAAAAATAATTAATCGGAACGCGTCTCTGATATTGTTCAGGGGGCCGGTCCAAATGGGGAGGCGGGCCGGATTCGGCCCGCGGGCCGTAGTTTGGGGACCACTGATCTAAACATTGGTACCCATCCATACAAGGACCAGATAAACATTGGTACCTATCTCTACAAGGACCATCAGAACATTGGTACCCATACAAGGACCATCAGAACATTGGTACCCATACAAGGACCATCAGAACATTGGTACCCATCTCTACAAGGACCATCAGAACATTGGTACCCATCCATACAAGGACCATCAGAACATTGGTACCCATACAAGGACCATCAGAACATTGGTACCCATCTCTACAAGGACCATCAGAACATTGGTACCCATCTCTACAAGGACCATCAGAACATTGGTACCCATCCATACAAGGACCATCAGAACATTGTTACCCATACAAGGACCATCAGAACATTGGTACCGATACAAGGACCATCAGAACATTGGTACCGATACAAGGACCATCAGAACATTGGTACCCATCTCTACAAGGACCATCAGAACATTGGTACCCATCTCTACAAGGACCATCAGAACATTGGTACCCATCTATATAAGGACCATCAGAACATTGGTACCCATCTATACAAGGACCATCAGAACATTGGTAACTATCTCTACAAGGACCATCAGAACATTTGTACCCATCTATAGGACCATTGTAGAATTGCCCATCGCACTTTATGTTTGACTTTCATTCACAACCTTTTGTACATATCGTCATTCACTTTTTCACACATGTCAGGGGAATTCAAAGTCTTATTAGTCTTATAAAGTAGTGTATTTTGAACAACTACATCTCCTCCACCATCATCACTCATTGCATTGTATTTGTTCACTGTAGGAGGTACAGATGACTAACAGTTTCTGGAAACGTGTTTGGCCAAAACACTCTGAAGCAGTTGGGAATGGATGACAGCTTATCTAACAGAACATGGCATCACATCTGTGTTGAAAATGTGTACGATTTACCATAAACTTAATCCAATGTGGACAACTTAAACTGTCCGTGATCCCTGGAGGTGCTTCCCGTTGGCAAACAACTATACCGTGAAACCACAGAGACTTTGAAAAAGAAAGCATTCTTCAGGCTTTACATATTATGTTCATATTATTGGCAACTCACCAATCTGCAGAAAATATGATCTACCAAAATCTTTGTCTTGCAGTTTTTTATTCTTAAACCCCCTCACTGTAGTTTTATTTAGGCAACTGTCCATTATCAGTGTCTGTATATACTGTATGTCCTCAACTAATGGACATCTATCTATCTATATATCTATATCTATGTATCTATCTATGCATCTATGTATCTATGTATATATCTAAATCTATGTATCTATCTATCTATGCATCTATGTATATATGCAGTGGTGTATAAAGTACCCAAAAGTCATACTTGAGTAAAAGTAAAGATACTTGACTGGAAAATTACTCAAGTAAAAGTAAAAGTCACCTATGAGAATACTACTTGAGTAAAAGTATAAAAGTATCTGATTTTTTTTGTACTTAAGTATCAAAAGTAATTTTCTGATATTAAATGTACTTAAGTATTGAAAGTAAAAGTAAATGCTGTTAATAAAAAAAACAAAGGGTCAGAATTTTGAGAATTATGAAGTTTATTTGTTTGGGTGCTGTGGCCGCCATGAACAAGGAGTATGAGCTCGGATGAACTTAGCAATATATGAATACTATGAAATTACTAAAATATAAAAACACGTTTAACACAGAAAAAAGCAGAACCAAAAGTAACAACCAGAATCATCACTTTAAAGTGAACAAATTCTTGTTCATCTTCAAAAGAAGTTGATTTTCAAAATGGACAGATGTCAGCGTCGCTCTTCTGGGGCTGAAGACGAGTCCTGCGATGCTGAAGAGCCGTTCACATGATGCAGGTAGAGTGTGTCTAGCTTCACAGGCCCTGATGGTGCAGGTAGAGTGTGTCTAGCTTCACAGGCCCTGGTGCAGGTAGAGTGTGTCTAGCTTCACAGGCCCTGATGCAGGTAGAGTGTGTCTAGCTTCACAGACAGCAGCACACAGTTGGGAAGCATTTCAGCAAGTCAACGTGATCCACGTCTCCATCCAGCTGTTTGCTGCTGTCATGCGCTTGAGATGAAGAAGAAGTCCTCTTCATCAGATGAACTGGACCTGGTGGCATCACATAGCTGCAGGGAGGGTTCTTCCATGTGCTGCTTGATGTAGTCCATTCCTGAAATAAAGTGAGAGTATTACAGACATGATAGAATTAATAACACTTCCTAACATGTCATGACCCCAACCTAAAGTTTTGTACAAAATAGTTTGTTTTAATTTGAGGTTTATACATTTAGTTTCATGCACTGTCCGTGCATCCAGAGTTGATTTGTGAATATGTACTTGTATCTCTGTAGTTAAACACAACAACAGTCCCAAATCAATATCGTCGCCATTACTGGACCGTCACTCTTATAATATTAATACAAATAATTATAATAATGCTGTAATGATTAGCATTATATTTTAGCTAAGACGACTCAAATCAACAAATTCTCACAACTGTCAACACTTCTTCAGCTCATTAACTCGCTAGAGATCCGTGTACTCTACTCACGCTAATTGTCTCATTTAATTGACGATAGCTAGCGAACGTTAGCCTAACGTACAACATGCGGAGGACAATCAGACTGTTTCCTCCCCTCTCCTGCCAAAGATATAACTTACTACAATCCTGAGGACAACACTGCTAGATATCTTAACAGGTTTATGGTGACTAAACATTAACGTTGCGGCTCATGGGATTAATCTTAGTTTACCTCAATGTGTTTCCTGAGGTTGGTGAGTTGTTGAAGGCCAGTATCTCCGTAGCTTTCGGTCGGCATAAGAGGCACTTCATCCGGTAGGAAGAAACTTTCACTCCGACAAAAGAAAAGAGTTCGCCCAAATATGGCCACGGACGTTGATCTTGGTCACCGTGGTTGTTCGAGTAGCTTCCATTGCTGCTCCACATGAAATGAGTCGTATCTGTAGCCGCTCGCTAGCATCCTGGGCATCACTGGGAAGAGAAAACACGCGGCAAGCACCACTGATCCCCAACCTGTGTGTTCGTGCTGCGTTCAGGTGCGCTGCGGCGTGTTCCACAACAGTCCCCGATGTGCTGCGTTCAGGTGCGCTGCGGTGTGTTCCACAACAGTCCCCGATGTTTCTCATGATTATTTTTTTCCGTAGTAACGAGTAACGATACTGTTTCAGGGGAAATGTATCGGAGTAAAAGTACAAGTTTTCATTGCAAAATGTAGTGAAGTAAAAGTAAAAGTAAACAGAAATATAAGTAGTAAAATAAAGTACAGATACCCAAAAAAACTACTTAAGTAAAGTAACGAAGTACTTCTACTTCGTTACTATACACCACTGTATATATGTATGTATCTATGTATCTATCTATCTATGTATTTATGTGTCTATGCATCTATATATATGTATCTATGTATATATGTATCTATGTATATATATGTATCTATGTATATATGTATCTATGTATATATATGTATCTATGTATTTATGTATTTATGTGTCTTTGCATCGATATATATGTATCTATGTGTCTATGCATCTATGTATCTATCTATGTATCTATGTATATATGTATCTATGTATATATGTATCTATGTATATATGTATCTATGTATCTATCTATGTATACATATATGTATCTATGTATCCATCGATCTATATATCTATCTATGTATCTATGCATCTAAGTATGTATGTATCTATGCATCTATGTATCTATCTATGTATCTATGTATCTATGCATGTATGTATCTATCTATGTATCTATGTATCTATGCATCTAAGTATGTATGTATCTATGCATCTATGTATCTATCTATGCATCTATGTATCTATCTATGTATCTATCTATGTATCTATATATCTATGCATCTATGTATCTATCTATGTATCTATGTATCTATGCATCCATGTATCTATCTATGTATCTATGCATCTATGTATCTATATATGTATCTATATATCTATGCATCTATGTATCTATCTATCAATGTATCTATGTATCTATGTATGTATCTATTTATCTCTCTATATAACTATATATCTATTTATCTATCTAATAACATATTGCTCATTACCAAAATGACCCCATTCAGTAACTCACTCACTCAACAACTAGAGGGATCTAATCCACTCACTCAAATTAGAATTACAGTCAGTGCACTTCATCGCTCAACAGCCCTCATCAGATAAATGTTCATATCACAAACCATATTGGGCTGATCTCCGGTGGTGGTCAGTCACAATACCACTAAAAGTGGGAAATCAGTAGTATTTGATAACCTCTAGTGACTTACTTTGAAATATGATTCTCCATTTACCCAAACTTCTAAAAGCAACAGTAGTATCTCAGACATGAAAGCAGAAATACATTTGATTGACATTTGTCTGTCTTCTTTAGATTTTGGCACTTTGACCTGAACTGAACTTTTTGCTTCCGTATTCCCAGAGGTTACGCGATGTGAGTGAGTTTAACAACATGTATGTTAAGTTGCCAGTATGATGCGGGAGTGAAATTCAAAATGTAACCTCAACTCTCTGTTAATTTGCTCAGGACAAGTAGTGGTCCGAATAGGTTATGCATTCCTGTGACTTAATAAATAATCAGTACACACACGTGGCCAATATAAGGTAAGTGGAGGTGAACAGAGGCCATTGAACCTTCTAACCAGCCACTGCCCGCAAAACAGATATCCACACTGTAGCAGCTCAACTGAGACCTGCTTCTGAGATGTCTTCTCCAGGAACACTGTTGTTTTCTATATTATACATGTTGTGGTTGTCAAAATTATATCTATGAGATTGTTTGAGATGTATCTGTATTATATTGTGTATTGTGTCGACTTTGTCTCTCGAGAGCCGTCTTGTATCGTCATCGTAAATGAGAACTGGTTCTCAATTGACTCATCAGGTTTAAATAAGTGTAAATAATAATTAATAAATTAACAATAGACTCCTTCAGATGATGATTTTAATGACACGCTGCTTTTGAGTTTAAGTGCTTTGAGTAATACAAAAGAATTGTGTGTCACCAATGCCAGCAAGGATGGCTTCATTCTCTTCCAGTTACCTATAAGTCATCACAGAGAGCATGTGTGAAGCAGGACAGACACTGAAGCGCTCCTTGATTTGATGAGATGTTCAAATGTTGTGTTTTCCCTACATTGACAGGTTATGAAAAAGACCTAACTGCAGAGGTTTATGTCGCAATACCTGTGATGACCGTTGCATTGCAACAGCGTCGTGCAACACAAGGTGGGGATTTTAGAAGAAAGAATTTACTCTGAAACACACTCCGGGCTAATCCACGCCACTGAACTTTCTCCATGAACTCTGTGTCTCTTCTAACAGCTTCTCTCAAACTGACTCAGCTTCCCACCCAGATGCATCCAGACGAAAACCACAAAGTCCGTCTAATCCTCCGAAGCGGCTACTTCTGAGTGTGCCGAGTGAGCACGCTGGAGAATGTCTTTCTCCACATGGGGGAACGCCAACGGCAGCGCCTCGCTCTCGTCAGAGCCGTGATTAGTAGTGTACGATGAGTGAGATTTATGATGTGATATAACCTGATTTCAACTCCAGGTCTTATATCCTCTGATCCATTCTCCAGCCAAGGTCCAGTGTTTCCTACCCGGGTCTTCTGGTTCGGAAGGCTGCTGTTTTAACTGCAGCTGAGAGAAATTCTTTGGATATGATGCCAGTAAAATATCTCTCCTCCTCCAACTAGTGTCGTCTGTAATGAATTAGCCCACAATTAATCAAATATATTTCTGTGAATTTGCTTTTTCCCCATCACAATAGCTTCATGTTGACCTTCGCATGTACACCAAACAACCTCAAGGTCAAACTGTGTCAACTAATCCAGACCTTAACCCCCCCCCCCCCATCCCCCCCTTTGAGTACCAAGAACTACGCATATTTGCTCTAAGTGCTCAAAGCCAGAGCTTGAGTCACCGCGCTTCCACCACAAAATCAATCCCATCTTGAGCTTCTGATGCTCTGCCTCGCCTAATGACTTTTTTTCTCTATAGCACCAACTAACGCAGACCTAAAGTTCCCCAGTCTCAGGTCTGGTTACATTCTTTTGGTCGCACCTGCAGGTTTTCCTTCTTCCCCCGATCCTCCCTTCAGCAGTATTAGTTTCAGCCCGGGCCAATTCAGTGCTCAGCCTAATCCAAACAAGGCCGCAGCCAGTGTTAAACAGGGTGCACTTCATAAAAAGGTGATGTCAGCTAGCAACGGGACAGACGGGACTCTGTGCTGCGAGTGTGTGTCTGTGTGTGTGTGTGTGTGTGTGTGTGTACGCATGCCTGGATGTGTGAATGTTGTGTGTGTGTGTAACTCTGACCCTGTCGCCATCAACAGACAGCTTTCAGTGGGTAAGACGCTGGCTTTGAAGAGATCTCCGGGGAGCCGTTAGCCGAAGCTCGAGAAGAATGGCATCATGGAAGGAGCTCGTTCCTGGACTAATGAGAAGCTGTCTGGTGCCTTTAATTATTCTACATGTCCGACTTTCAAACTGTCCTTAAAAGTTTTTTTCACTCATCCTCTTCAAAACAAACATTATTTATAAATAATAATAAAAAAAATTAAAAAATTGATATAAATAATAAAATACATTATATTATTCAAGTACATTCTGTGAGGTTATTTACTTTTTAAATGTTCTGAATTAAGAGAGAATAAAAAAATAAATATAAAAAATCTATGTTTTGGATTTTTTCAAATTGCAATGTCGGATTTATTCTCGATTGTATTATTTTGTCTTTAAATCTATAAACACCATTTTTATACTTTAAATCAGTGGTCCCCAACCTTTTTTGAGCCACGGACCGGTTCCGTGTCAGAAATTATTTTCACGGACCGGCAATATAAATGACGTAATAAATATGACGTCATACAATTATACGAAGGGCATAAAGTGCCAAAACTACAACTCATCATTACGCCGAATGAGTGTGAGCCGTGCGCTTGTTTACCTGCAACGAGCCGCTAATGGAGACGGCGACACAGACGTGTGTTTGGTACGCTGCTCCTAACCGAGTTCTGGTCGCTGTCATTAGAACAGGCAGAGTTGTTGTGTGAAATGTCCCTTCAGGCCACCGTCATTTGCATCTCGAACACATTTTTTTCGAGCTCGGACGGGCTCGATTCACCGGGTGGGTTTGTTTACTAATGGGTAGCAGGTCTATTCTTTTGCAGTCGGGTCTTTTGTGGAAGTAGTAGCTCAAAACTTTTAAAAAGCTCTTCCACCCGGTCAACGTCTGAAACATGTAGAATATTCCGCTGTTCACTCGCCCACACAGCAGCGACTTTATCGGCCAACTTGAAAACAGTTGTCATTTCCCTGAAGTGACAGAATTCATTGAGCAGGTTGAATATGTTTTAAGATTCTTTGTCACTGTGCCGCCAGCAGAGGGTTCGGCGCGTGAGACTCGCCTGCAGCGATAAACCCGAACTTTAAGACTCCTGAACGCGGCTCAGACGTACACACGGGGGGATCCGGTCCTTTTTCAAAATATTTATTTATTCACCTTTTTTCCGCGGCCCGGTTCCAACCAAGCCGCGGACCGGTACCGGGCCGCGGCCCGGGGGTTGGGGACCCCTGCTTTAAATGAATAAAATCCTGTGTGAGGTCAAAATGGGTCAATGTGTTGAACCCCTATAGTGAATTATGATTATAATAAGTTCATCACTCATTACATCCTCTGGAAAGCTGATATACGTTTTGTTGACAATCAAATCAAACCACACCCACAATTTTAATGGTGTTTGACTTTTAATAAATTATAACCATGGATGTCATATTCATTATATTTGAGATGAGTCCATTTTAAACCCACTAAATATGCTTTCTAAGATCTCCTGTCTTATAATGTAATATTGTTTTCTGTTCGAGTCCCTGATTTTTGAGACAATTAAATAATAAAGGTATTCAATAAATCGCTGATGCCATATGATAATGAATGTTTCCTTCTCTCTCTCTCTCTCTCTCTCTCTCTCTCTCCCTCTCTTTCTCTCCCTCTCTCTCTCTTAACCTTTGCATTTTACTTCCCTCTGCTCTTCCTCTCTACAGGCCTCTCCTTCATTGTGCTCTTCTTTCCCCCTTTTTCATTTACCTTGTCATCTTCTCTCCTCTCTCCTCCCTCTCATCTCCTCATCTTTCGAAACCCGCCGCAACACACAGATTGTGACACACACAACACACATACACTCAGTCTTGCTCACACACACACACACACACACACACACACACATGCAGTTACAGATACATTTCGAGGCAACGCACCCGGGGCGGAGTCCTGCCTTCATGCATTATACGAGGTTACACCCATGTTTGCTCTGGCTCACGTTCCAATTGGACGATGGGCAAGAACCCATGTTCCCGTTGGGCGATATCGACGAGGGCGATTTGGCAATTTAAACACACACACACACACACACAGGATCAAATGCTCAGATACAATAAAAAGAGATGACAGTTGAAGAAGCAAACATGCCAAGGTCATCAGAAACTCAATAAGCCAGGTTGTTAGTGGAAGTGTCTCGGAGGCTGTGTGTTCCAGAACGTTCTCATTCTCATCCCTGCAAAAAAAATCTCCATTCGAGCCATGTTTGCAAAGCTAAGAGCATGAATATGATCTGACACATATTGTGCCGCACTAATCTCACACAGCTGCAGTTTGGAGAAATATATTCAAAACCGTGTCAAAGAATTATCAAATAATAATTCATCCCAATAGCTCTTGCAGTCTGGTGGTTTTGGTTTTCCCAGTTTCAGAGAGGGTCCATGAACGCATTCGCATTACGAAAAAGACTTAATGGCTGAAATATGGTGGGAAGTTGGCAAAAAATCAGTGGATTTGAAAACAATTCAAATGTTACTTGTTAAGCAACAATTGGTTTTCTTGAAAACAATGGAGAAGAAACAGAGGCCCTTTGTGCCGTCGGAGTGACATACTCATGCGCTCCGAGCACTCATGTGTTGCTTTTAAACATTTGCAAAGCTGGAAGACGTTGGAGCCGTTTTCCTCCTTCTAAGAACTGGGACACTCTTTTTCTTTTGGCTCTCTCCACTCACAGCTGCTGTGTGTGCATGTGTGGAAGTGAATATATATATGTGCGGGAGGTGTGTGTGTGTGTGTGTGTGTGTCTAAACACAGAAAAAGTGTCCATGCATATCCATTTAAAAGGGATTTTGTATTCACCTTTATATTCACTTGTATATTTTAACGCATCCACTAATGAGCGTATCAGTTTCCATCTAAACACACGGAGAGCGTTTCCTAGAAGGCTAGCTAGCTAAGAGTGGGGGGAGCGGAGGTGTGTGTGTGTGTGTGTGTGTGTGTGTGTGTGTCTAAACATAGAAAAAAGTGTGCATGCATATGCATTTGAAAAGGATTTTTTTTAAATTCACGTTTCCTAGAAAGCTAGCTAGCTAAGAGTGTGTGTGGGGGGGGGGGGGAGTGTGTGTGTGTATGTGTGTGTGCCTAAACACAGAAAAAAGAGTGCATGCATATCCATTTGAAAGTTGTTGTTTTTTATTCACGTATATTTTCACTTATATATTTTAACGCATCCACTAATGAGCGTATGAGTTTCCATCCAAACACACGGAGAGCGTTTCCTAGAAGGCTAGCTAGCTAGGAGTGTGTGGGGGGGAGGTGTGTGTGTGTGTGTGTGCCTAAACACAGAAAAAAGTGTTCATGCATATCCATTTTATAAGTATTTTTTTTTCAATTGACGTTTCCTAGAAAGCTAGCTAGCTAAGAGTGTGGTGGGGGGGGGGGAGGTGTGTGTGTGTGGGGGGAGGGGGTTCCCCAGCAACCTAATTCGAGCCAGAAAGTGATGTCATCCACTCCTGACCGTGGGTCACGGTTGTCGTGACGACGGGTGCTGTGTAAACCCGGAGCCGCTCACACGGGCGAGTGAAGCTGCGGCCGCCGACAGCTGCTGGCAGAGAGCGTCTCCGGGGTCGCCTGTTCTTCACCTTCGCTGGTTCTGTCCATCTGTGTCTGTCCTGCAACCGACTGGAACACACCCACGCTCCGGCCCTCCATCACACACACACACACACACACACACACACACACACACATGTGTGCGTCGCTGCAGGATGTTTGTGTGTGTGTTACTCTCATTTCCTCAAAACAATACTGTCTTTCTCTGGAGGAGCTGCAGAGGATGCACGGCCAGATGTTGCCATGGTAGTTGTCTACCAGCTTGTATTCGAGCACACAACACACACACAACACACACACACACACACACACACACAAAAACACAAAACCAAACAGAGTGTTCCCTCAATGTGTTCCTCATTTGATCAAGTGACACACCACAGACCCACTATCTCCATCTTAAAGACACACACACACACACACACACGACCATCCACTTTCCCATTTACGTTAAGGTCAGTATCCTTAGAGTAACAGGAGCCTTTCACAAAACAAACTGCTCTGGCGTGATGCACAATGTGTGTGTGGCCAGTTTAATCTGTTCCCACTGCTGTCTTAAGGGGAACATAATTAAACATTAAACAATCAAGACAAGAATAAAATATGTGTGTATATTACCTCCCAAGAAAGAAACACCCCCTCAAAGTGGGTACGAGGTGATTAATGATTCGTTCAGCGAGTAACGATCAACTCCAGAGTTAATGGGCTTCTGAGAAGCGGGAAGAGGAGCCGGTATCACCCAGCCGGAGCCCCCGGGCCGACTCGCTGGAAACAACCTGGAAGTGATTTCTACACAAGACAAAAGGTGCTCTGTCTTTTCCTTACACAATTGCGAGCGCCGCTGTTGAACAATGCGTTACGCTGCATGTACGAGATGATGATGATATAATGATGGAGCTGGAAAGCGAAGCAGAGCTGGCAGTGAGAGAGAGAGAGAGAGAGAGAGGAGGAGGAGCAGATATCGAGCTCCCGGGAAGAGGCACGGGTCGAGTGAGAGCTGGCGGGAGGTGGAGTGTGACCGCGAGTCGACGTCTCGAGACTGGAGGAGAAAACACGACAACAAGGCGATGGAAAGGAGACGAGGGTTTGAGTTGCTGTGAATAAACACACAGAGTGCGGCACAGATATGAACTTGTTGTGGTCTCTGCTGGAGCCGCCCGGAAAAAATAATAAACACTAAACGCAGACGAATAAATTAATACAAATGTAATGGGAAAATATTTAAATTGACCCTTAAATCATCCCCAGGACAATTTACTTCCAGGTTAATCCCTTGCACACTAACTAAGTATTCACTTAAATACACCTAAATACACCTAGATACACTTAAATACACTGAAATACACTTAAAAATACACTGAAATACACTTACAAATACCTAAATACACTTTAAATACACTTAACTCTTCACTCTAAATACACTTAAATACACTGAAATACACTTAAATATACTTAACTATTCACTTTAAATACACACAAATACACTTAAATACACTTACAAATACATAAATACACATTAAATAAATGTAAATCTCCACTTTAAATACACTGAAATACACTTAAATACACTTTAAATAGAGATAGAAAAAGCTCGAGACTGGAAGAGAAAACATGACAACATGAGCGATGGAAAGGAGCTCGAGGGTTTGAGTTGTTGTGAATTTAAACCCAGGTATGAACATGTAGTGATGTGTCGTGGAGCCGCCTGCTGTCCACGGCAGAGGAAACGCTCGTCCGTCAACCAATCAGGACGCAGCGTGAGGAGGAAACACGACGCTGACGTTACCCACCCATGACTTTAGAGTAGAGACTGTGTCTGTCCCACGGCCACTTCAATTAAATAAATCAAAAGTAAGCAGAAGAGGAGTCGTACACAATAACCTTATACAAGTTAACACCATTATTTCAGCAGTGCAACAAAACAGGACTATTAAATGTGGTCTCCTAAATATTCGATCTCTGTCATCTAAAGCTGTGTTACTAAATGATTTAATATCAGATAATCACATTGATTTATGTTGCCTAACTGAAACCTGGCTGAGCCATGAAGAATATGTCTGCCTGAATGAATCGACTCCTCCAAGTCATATTAATACTCACATTCCTCGAGGCACCGGTCGAGGAGGTGGAGTAGCAGCCATCTTTGAATCGAGCCTATTAATTAATCCTCAACCAAAATTACACTACACCTCATTTGAAAGCCTTGTTCTTAGTCTTTCACATCCAACCTGGAAAACACTACAGCCAATTCGATTTGTGATTCTGTACCGCCACCAGGTCCATATTCAGAGTTTATATCTGAATTCTCAGAATTTATATCAAGTTTGGTTCTTAAAACCGATAAAGTTATTATTGTTGGAGATTTTAATATCCATGTGGATGTTGATAATGATTGCCTTAGTGCTGCATTCATCTCCTTGTTGGACTCGATTGGCTTCTGTCAGAGAGTACAGAAACCCACTCACAGCTTTGGCCACACGCTTGATCTTGTTCTTACTTATGGCGTTGACATTGAGCATTTGAACGTCTTCCCACAGAATCCTCTTCTGTCAGACCACAACCTCATAACTTTTGAATTTATACTACCGGAGTGTACTCCGTTAGTCAAAAGTTTCTACACCAGATGTCTAACTGACAGTGCTGTAGCTAAATTTAAAGAAGCGATTCCTTCTGTATTTGATTCGATACCACGTCTCAATATAACAGAGGACTCCTGGTCTAACTTTAGTCCGTCCCAGATTGATCATCTTGTTGACAGTGCCATAGGCTCTCTGAGAATGACACTGGACTCGATAGCCCTCTGAAGAAGAAGACAGTGAGGAAGAGGAGGTTTGCTCCCTGGTATAACCCTCAGACCCGCAAACTGAAGCAAACGTCACGAAAGCTTGAACGCATATGGCGTTCAACTAATCTCGAAGAATCCCGCTTAATTTGGCGAGATAGTCTTAAAACATATAAGAAGGCCCTCCGTAATGCCAGAGCAGCCTATTACTCATCAGTAATAGAAAAAAATAAAAACAACCCCAGGTTTCTCTTCAGCACTGTAGCCAGGCTGACAGAGAGTCACAGCTCTGTGGAGCCGAGCATTCCTATAAACCTCAGTGGTAATGACTTCATGAACTTCTTTAATGAAAAGATTTTAACTATTAGGGACAAGATTAATATTCTCTTGCCCATAACCAGTGCCAATCTGTCCTCAAGTGGAATGGCCTTGGAAACCGCTGTATGCCCTGGAGTATATTTGGAGGGCTTTTCTCCCATCAACCGTGACCAATTATCTTCAACGGTTTCTACTTCGAACACGTCTACCTGTCTCTTGGACCCCATCCCGACGAGGCTGCTTAAAGACGTTTTGCCTTTAATTGGCGGCTCTCTATTAGATATTATCAATGTGTCTCTGCTAACAGGCCACGTACCACACTCCTTCAAGGTGGCTGTTATTAAACCTCTCCTGAAGAAGCCCACTCTGGATCCAGAGGTGTTGGCTAACTACAGACCGATCTCTAACCTCCCTTCCTCTCCAAGATCCTTGAGAAAGTGGTCGCAAATCAGTTGTGCGACTTTCTACATCATAATAGTTTATTTGAGAAATTTCAATCAGGATTTAGAAAACACCACAGCACCGAGACAGCACTGGTGAAAATTACAAATGACCTCTTAATGGCAGCAGATAAAGGACTCCTCTCTGTCCTGGTCTTGTTAGACCTTAGTGCTGCATTCGATACCATTGACCATGACATCCTGTTACAGAGACTGGAGCAGTCGATTGGCATTTCAGGCACGGCACTAATTTGGTTTAAATCCTATTTATCAGATCGATCTCAGTTTGTATTTGTAAATGATGACGCCTCGATAACCACTAACGTTAATCACGGAGTTCCACAAGGTTCTGTGCTTGGACCAATTTTATTTACCTTATACATGCTTCCTTTGGGCAATATTATCAGGAAACACTCCATAAACTTTCATTGTTATGCAGATGATACTCAACTATATTTATCGATAAAACCAGAGGAGAGCAACCAACTCTGTAAAATTCAAGCATGTCTTAAAGACATAAAAACATGGATGACCTGCAATTTCTTGATGTTAAACTCAGACAAAACCGAAGTAATTTTAATCGGCCCTGAGCACCTCAGAGATCAATTATCTGGTGATGTGGATTCTGTAGACGGCATTGCACTGGCATCCAACACCACTGTAAAGAATCTTGGCGTTATCTTTGATCGGGACTTGTCCTTTAACTCCCACGTAAAGCAAATCTCAAGGACTGCATTCTTTCATCTACGTAATATTTCAAAAATCAGGCACATCTTGTCTCACAAAGATGCAGAAAAATTGGTTCACGCGTTCGTTACTTGAGACTGGATTACTGCAACTCCTTATTATCAGGCTGCTCTAATAAGTCTCTTAGGTCCCTCCAGTTGATCCAGAATGCTGCAGCTCGTGTTCTCACTAAAACTAAGAAAAGAGATCACATCACTCCTGCACTAGCTGCTCTGCACTGGCTCCCAGTAAAATCAAGAATCACTTTTAAAATTCTTCTCTTAACCTACAAAGCCTTGATTGGTGATGCACCATCATATCTTAAGGAGCTTGTAGTACCATATTGCCCCACTAGAGAGCTAAATGCGGGACTACTTGTAGTTCCTAGAGTCTTAAAAAGTAGAATGGGAGCCAGAGCCTTTAGTTATCAAGCTCCTCTTCTATGGAACCAGCTTCCAATTTCAGTCCGGGAGGCAGACACAGTCACCTCGTTTAAGAGTAGACTTAAGACCTTCCTCTTTGACAGAGCTTATAGTTAGGGCTGAATCAGGTTCACCTGGTCCAGCCCCTTGATATGCTGCTATAGGCTTATAGCTGCCGGGGGACGTTTTAGGATGCACTGAGTACCTATCTCCTCTTTTTTTCTCTCCTTAAGGATGAATTTTCATCTCTCAATCACACGTTACTAACTCTGCTTTCTCCCGGAGTCCTTTTGACTTCACGTCTCATGGGGTCATCGGACCCTATGAGACGACATAGATCCTATCTGCCTGATGGATCATTGAGGTCTGGGTCGTGGAATTCCTGCTCCTGACTACGCCACTGTCCTGTTGAGACTCCGCCTACTGTTGAGACTCCGCCCACTCCTCCTCCCCACTGCCATCTGCCTGATGGATCGTGGAGGTCTCCATCGTGGAATATGCCTACTATGAACTATTCATACACTCTGTCATATTCATTGAATGTATTTTAACTCTAAATCTGTCCTTCTGTACACATTACATCTATTGCATCTGTCCATCCTGGAGAGGGATCCTCCTCTGTTGCTCTCCTCCAGGTTTCTTCCCTTTTTTTCCCCCTGAAGGGTTATTTGGGAGTTTTTCCTGGTCCGATGTGAGGTTTTGGGGCAGGGATGTCTATGTGTACAGATTGTAAAGCACTCCGAGACAAATTTGTAATTTGTGAAATTGGGCTATACAAATAAACTGAATTGAATTGAAATTGACAGCGTGTGAGGGGAGGAGTCCTGAGCGAGGCAGCAGAGGCCTCGAGACGCGCCTGCACACAACCGCCGGGCGATGTCACGGTTTAACCGCCGGGCGATGTCACGGTTTAACCGCCGGGCGATGTCACGGTTTAACCGCCGGGCGATGTCACTGTTTAACCGCCGGGCGATGTCATCCGTCAGCGCTGGTAAACTCTGTCAACTTTCTGAAACTCTGTTTTATGGCGTCGACATGGATGTCAGTTCCCCTTTAAGGAGTCATTTTTTTTGTAGTTGCCTGTTTGTTTTAGAGTTTATAGATTGCATTACATATTCATATACAGTATATATATATATATATATATTGTATATATATAAATAAATAAATATATATATTTATATATATAAATATATATATATACATATATATAAATATATATATATAAATATATATATACATATATATATATTTATTTAACTGTATTCAATTGTATTTAAAGTGAAGAGTGACATATATTTAAGTGTATTGAAGTATATTGAAGTATATTTAAGTGTATTTAAGTGAAGAATTAGTTAGTGTGCAGGGGAGTTACCTGGAAGGAAATTGTCCTGGGGATGATTTAAGGGTCAATTTTATTTCTGTTAAGTCTACAACCACTTGTTTTATTAAATTTGTATTAGTCTATTTGTCTACGTTTAGTGTTTATTATTTTCAGTCAGCGATACGTTTCAGAGGTCGCTCGGCCCCGCCTGTTGACACTGACCCCAAATTTTCTCCCCAGGTGCTTCGCAGCCCCCCGCCGCTCCCTCTCAGGACGGGTTAAATGCAAAGGTCACACTTCACCTATGAGCGCATATGGAGGGGATGATTGTTAATTAAAGATTAGATTGTTTCCTTTCCCCTCCTCTTTTGCTCTGGATGCTTTGATTCATTTTAAATTTGTTTGTTTTTCCGAGCGGCCCCGGAGCCTCAGACTCCTCCGCCTCGGTGGCTATTTTTATGGATCAAATTCATCCCCTTAGAATTCCTTGATTTGACTAAATCATCAATTACCTCCTTGGGCTCTGATCCACATCTGTGTATTTGTTTTCAGTAACCATGCTTGCACATTTGACTCTTTTTTAATTATTTCTGGGCACATGCGAGGACTAATATTAGTGTAATGCAGGTTTCATTGATTTGTTGGAGCCGGACTGAGACGACTACGCATGTCGGAGCTCCTCTTTCAGATGACTTACTGTCGGCCATTTCAACAGGAGACCTCATCTCGTCATTTCATCCAGCGTCCGTGTACGGACTCTGGTGGCAGACGGACATGTGGACAGAACATATTTGGCCCACATAAACTCTGAAGGCGATTCGAAATGAGAACGTTCCTCGTGTCCAGGGTTCATTAACACTCGCTGAAAACCCTGTTTGCATTGTTAGGTTGTAGTAGTTTATTTTGATTCTGTAGTCTTGTGCCTTAAATTCATACTTATAGAAAGATATTACAAAATGAAATATTGGGAATAATATTATTATTATTAATGTATTATAAAGCATAAGGGAAAGAATGTTTCATCTATGCAAATGTTAAATGTAAATGGCAAGAGGTAATGTTTATATGTATGTTTATATGTATGTTCATATGTATGTTTATATCTATGTTTATATATATGATTTTCTGTATGTTTATATGTATGTTCATATGTATGTTTATATGTATGTTTATACATATGTTTATATGTATGTTTCTATGTATGTTTATATGTATGTTTATACATATGTTTATATGTATGTTTCTATGTATGTTTATATGTATGTTTATATGTATGTTTCTATGTATGTTTATATGTATGTTTCTATGTATGTTTCTATGTATGTTTATATGTATGTTTATATGTATGTTTATTAGGGCTGTCAGTGTTAACGCGTTAATCTATGCGATTAATTTGGCCGCGTTAACGCACTAAAATATTTTAACGCAATTAACGCAACTTTGTTTACTTCCGGTGTTCGTTGAAGTTTTTACACTCAAACCGAGTGTCAAACCGCGGCAGTACGGTTTAACACTGTTTCCGTTTTTAAAACAATTATTTCTCCGCGAAAATAAGGAGCAGAAATCAGTTTAAACTCGTGGATGAATCAGTCGGGTTTCCTCCTGCTCCTCCTTCCTCCCGTCTCCCCCTCTGATACACAGAGGAACAGTGGGGCGACGTGTCGGGGGACGCGGCGCGGAAAGAACTCGTCACACGAAACCTTCACCGTAATTGGTCAATCCGTTTGTCTGTGCGATTAATTAGTTAATTTTTTTTAATCGATTGACAGCCCTAATGTTTATACATATGTTTATATGTATGTTTCTATGTATGTTTATATGTATGTTTATACGTATGTTTATATGTATGTTTATATGTATGTTTATATGTATGTTTATACATATGTTTATATGTATGTTTCTATGTATGTTTATACATATGTTTATATGTATGTTTATATGTATGTTTCTATGTATGTTTATACATATGTTTATATGTATGTTTATACATATGTTTATATGTATGTTTATATGTATGTTTCTATGTATGTTTCTATGTATGTTTATATGTGTGTTTATATGTATGTTTATACATATGTTTATATGTATGTTTATATATATGTTTATATGTATGTGTATACATATGTTTCTATGTATGTTTCTATGTTTATATGTATGTTTATATGTCTGCTTATACATATGTTTATATGTATGTTTATATGTATGTTTATATGTATGTTTATACGTATGTGTCTATGTATGTTTCTATGTATGTTTATATGTATGTTTATATGTATGTTTATATGTATGTTTATATGTATGTTTATACATATGTTTATATGTATGTTTATATGTATGTTTATACATATGTTTATATGTATGTTTCTATGCATGTTTCTATGTATGTTTATATGTATGTTTATACATATGTTTATATGTATGTGTATATGTATGTTTATATGTATGTTTATATGTATGTTTATATGTATGTTTATACGTATGTTTCTACGTATGTTTCTATGTATGTTTCTATGTATGTTTATATGTATGTTTATATGTATGTTTATTAGGGCTGTCAGCGTTAATGCGTTAATCTATGCGATCTGTGCTAGTGAGTGCTAGTGAGAGTGTACTCAACTGTGTGCGCGGGTGTGTCGGCGTGTACATGCTGATCTGGAGTCAGTTTGGTAGGATTTGGGTGTAAATAAATTATTTCATTTTAAATATGGATTTTTATTTCAAGATATTCATGTAATTTGCATGCAAAATAGGTCTACCCGAACCAGCGGACAAAAAATTCAACCCGCGGCAACACTTAAAAAGTAGCCCAATTCCGCGGGAAAACCGCGGACCTGGCAACACTGCAGAGGGGCGACGTGTCGGGTGACGCGGCGCGGAAAGAACTCGTCACACGAAACCTTCACTGTGATTGGTCAATCCGTTTGTCTGTCAACATTTTGGGGAAAAAACAACCAATGAACACTTAATAAATCACAAAGGACCTCCCACCTCACAGGTAAGGCTCATTTGCAGCCTGTCAGTCAGAGAGCAGAGAACACGGCACCAGGACAACTGAGCCTCATTGAATAGAGCTGAGATTGTTCTGGAATGTTTGATGTATAACACGTGGGTATGTGTCATATGCAAACGCCTTTAAAAGGTGAATTTGTTTTTGTTTTGTAAAATGTATAAAATGCCCCCAGCCTCCAGAGGGTGAACAGGACATATTTGAATGTCAGTCAGTTACCAAGGCCACTGGTTCTGCTGTTCAGTGTTAAAGATGACAGGACCAATGGGGTCTCAATATACTTCTTTTTTTTAACTAATCTGATGTTTCACTGAAGAAACAATTTATCATCCACAATATTAAATACCTCGCTGGCACTTTATCGGTAGGAGCCTCTTTGAAAACACAGCTCTGTGTGAAGTTTGGTCTTTAAAAAGAATGAACTTTTAACTTTTAATTGCGATTAATCGCGATTAATGAATTTCAAAATGTGCGATTAATTAGTTAATTTTTTTTAATCGATTGACAGCCCTAATGTTTATACATATGTTTCTATGTATGTTTATATGTATGTTCATGTTTATGTTCATATGGAATAGAATAGAATATACACTTTTATTAATCCCCAAGGGGAAATTAGTTCTCTGCATTTAACCCATCCTTAGTTATTAAGGAGCAGTGGGCTGCGGTGAAGCGCCCGGGAAGCAACTGGGGGTTCAGTGCCTTGCTCAAGGACACTTCGACTTGCAACTAATGGGGAGAGCGGGGATCGAACCCACAACCCTGCGGTTGCAGGACGGCCCTCTTACCCCACTGAGCTAAAGCCACCCAAATGTATATGTATGTTTCTATGTATGTTTCTATGTATGTTCATGTTTATGTTTCTATGTATGTTTATATGTTTCTATGTATGTTTCTATGTATGTTTATATGTATGTTTATTTGTTTCTATGTATGTTTCTATGTATGTTTCTATATATGTTTATATGTATGTTTATATGTTTATATGTATGTTTATATGTATGTTTATATGTTTCTATCCATCCATTCTCATCCGCTTATTCCGGGGTCGGGTCGCGGGGGCAGCAGACCCAGCAGGTTGACCCAGACTTCCCTCTCGCCCGCGACACTTTCCAGCTCATTCTGGGGGATCCCGAGGCGTTCCCAGGCCAGCCGGGAGATGTAATCTCTCCAGCGTGTCCTGGGTCTTCCCCAGGGTCTCCTCCCAGTAGGACGTGCCTGGAAAACCTCTAACGGGAGGCATCCAGGAGGCATCCGAATCAGATGCCCGAACCACCTCAGCTGACTCCTTTCGATGCGAAGGAGTAGCGGCTCGACTCCAAGCTCCCTCCTGATGTCCGAGCTCCTTTCCCTATCTCTAAGGCTGAGCCCGGCCACCCTACGGAGGAAACTCATTTTGGCCGCTTGTATTCGCGACCTCGTTCTTTCGGTCACTACCCAAAGTTCATGACCATAGGTGAGGATTGGAACGTAGACCGACCAGTAAATTGAAAGCTTCGCCTTTCGGCTCAGCTCTCTCTTCACCAAGACAGACCGGTACAGCGCCTGTTTTACTGCTGCAGCTGCACCGATCCGCCTGTCGATCTCCCGCTCCATCTTACCCTCACTCGTGAACAAGACCCCGAGATACTTGAACTCCTTCGCTTGGGGCAGGCACTCTGTCCCCACCTGGAGGGAGCAATCCACCGGTTTCCGGCAGAGCACCATGGCCTCAGATTTGGCGGTGCTGACTCTCATCCCTGCCGCTTCACACTCGGCAGCAAAACGCCCCAGTGAGTGCCGGAGGTCATGGTCTGAGGATGCTAACAGGACCACATCATCTGCAAACAGAAGAGAGGCGATCCCAAGACCCCCAAACCTGACCTGCTACACCCCCAGGCTGCGCCTAGATAACCTGTCCATGAAAATCACAAACAGGACCGGTGATAAAGGGCAGCCCTGGCGGAGACCAACACCCACCGGGAACGTGTCTGACTTACTGCCGAGGATGCGAACACAGCTCCTACTGCAGGCGTACAGAGACCGGATAGCCCGTAGCAACGGGTCCGGAACCCCATACCCCCGCAGCACCCCCCACAACAATTCCCGAGGGACCCGGTCGAAAGCCTTCTCCAAGTCCACAAAACACATGAAGACTGGTTGGGCAAACTCCCAGGACCCCTAGAGGACCCTTGCGAGGGTGAAGAGCTGGTCCACAGTTCCACGACCGGGACGGAATCCGCACTGCTGGTCTTGAATCTGAGGTTCGACCAGCGGTCGAAGCCTCCTTTCCAGTACCCTGGCATAAACTTTCCCAGGGAGGCTGAGAAGTGTGATTCCACGATAGTTTGAGCACACTCTCCGGTCCCCCTTTTTGAAAATGGGAACCACCACCCCGGTCTGCCAGTCCAAGGGCACTGTTCCTGACCCCCATGCGACATTGAAGAGGCGTGTCAGCCAAGACAGCCCAACAATGTCCAGCGCCTTCAGCATCTCAGGGCGGATCTCATCCACCCCGCGCCTTGCCACCAAGGAGCTTTTAACAACCTTAGCGGCCTCTGCCAGGATATTGGTGTGACCCCCAAGTCTACAGGCACTGCCCCTCTAGAGGGACATGTTGGCCGGATTTAGGAGTTCCTCAAAGTATTCTTTCCACCGTCCGACGATGTCCCCTGTCCGGGTCAGCAGCTCCCCCACGCTGAGAACAGCCTGGGGTAGACCCTGCTTTCCCTTCCTGAGCCGTCGGACGGTTTGCCAGAACCTCTTTGAGGCCGACCGAAAGTCCTTCTCCATGGCCTCCCCGAACTCCTCCCATGCCCGAGTTTTTGCTTCCGCGACCACCGCAGCTGCAGCCCTTCTGGCCTGCCGGTACCCGTCAGCTGCTTCAGGAGACCCCTGGTAGGCCTCCTTCTTCAGCTTGACGGCTTCCATGTTTCTATGTATGTTTCTATGTATGTTTCTATGTATGTTTCTATGCATGTTTATATGTATGTTTATATGAGGATGAATGTTAGTTAATATTTCAGAGATGTCTAAGTCGGTTGAAACCTGTGACGTTACTTGAATCCAGAAAGTAATCTACTGGACTTTTATTGTGAAGGACGCAGCGACGTGCCGTTTGACCTCTCCATATCTAAACCTTTCTAACATACATGTGGACAGAACATATTTGGCCCATGTAACCATGGCAACTGTGAAGGCGATTCGACTTCTAAGAAAATGAGAACGTTCCTCGCGTCCCGGCTCATTAACACTCGCTGGAAACCCCGTGTGCATGTTTGGCAACAACACACACACGTGCACAACCCGTCACGACTCGGCGTCTCCCGTGCGTTCGCCTAGCCGCACCTCCTGCCATCTGTAACGTGTCCCCTTCAGGAACAGAGGGGGGAAAGCTGCTCAGCTTCACCGATGACCTCAAAGGTGTTTTGACATGGGACAACGCATCATCACGGCACATGCAGTCGCTTCAAAAACAACACTTCTTTGTTTCGGGGGGGAAGAAGAAAAAGTCAAATCACCACGACTCGCTGTGAGAGCGAGAGTCAAACTGTGTGACGGTGGTCTTTGTGCACGTATGCGAGGAACGCCGACGTCTGATCGGTTCCTAATACGTTCACATGTCGCAAGTTAGCTGCGCGAGGTTTCGGGTAACGTTGTTCTAACGGGGAAACGAAGCAGGTTAAGGATGAAATGGCTCGAAGGAAACTCTGCGGTGGTCAGGTCTTCCTACGTAAAATAAATAGAGACCAGGCTGTTTATTATCACTGTGGCTAAATAGGGAGGGGGGGGGGAGAGAGAGAGAGAGAGATAGAGAGAGAGGGGGAGAGAAAGTGGTTTATTTTCACTGTGGCAAAATGAGTTTGTTTTAACTCTGCAGTGTTTGGACTTGGAGTTATCCCCCTGTGTGGGAGCAGGGCACAAAGTCAGAGGGAAACAAGAGAGAGCCGAAGGTGACAGAGCAACAGGAAGGTGTAACACAAGAAGGTACATGTGAAACTCCAGGGGGGGGGGGGCAACAGAGAGAGAGAGTGAGAAAAAGAAAAAGAAGGGTTGCGAGGCTCATATGTTCGTGCTTAGTGTTGGGAAATCAGAGGATGAAACCAGAGATCCCAAGTGAACCAGTGCTGTGCCACAGCCAACTCTCTCTCTCCTCCTGAGTCCCTCTATTAGTCCCAGTCTCACTTCATCACAACACACACACAGCACTTCCCTGGTGAGGATGAGTGTAATCAAAGGCAACTCTGCAGTTGACGCATTCGCAGCGTCATGATGTCACCGGCCTAATTGATCCCTGCGTTGGTGCACATCATCAAGGATGACTGGAAACATGAGGTCTCTGTGATCTTTAGCGAATAATGGTTTTGTTTATTCGGCTTTTATATCGTTAGTGCATAACCTCGATACATGTGCAGTTTCTTTTTAAATGATGCAGTTTCAGTTTGGACCTCAGGAACAAAATCAAGGAAACAAAATCAATACCATCCACACAGTGGGTCTTTAAAACGCTCTGTCTATATCAGCTTTTGGAAAAGGAAAATCTGCAGAGCAAGTAGAAAGATCATCTAACTTCCTGTAGAAAGATCATCTAACTTCCTGTAGAAAGATCATCTAACTTCCTGTAGAATATCATCTGACTTCCTGTAGAAGATCATCTAACTTAATGTAGAAAGATCATCTAACTTCCTGTAGAAAGATCATCTAACTTCCTTTACAAGATCATCTGACTTCCTGTAGAAGATCATCTGACTTCCTGTAGAAAGATCATCTAACTTAATGTAGAAAGATCATCTAACTTAATGTAGAAAGATCATCTAACTTAATGTAGATAGATCATCTAACTTAGAAAGATCATCTAACTTAGAAAGATCATCTTACTTCCTGTAGAAAGATCATAAAACTTCCTATAGAAAGATCATCTAATTTCCTGGAGAAGATCATCTGACTTCCTGGTTGAAACATCATCTAACTTCCTATAGAAAGATCATCTAACTTCCTGTAGAACATCATCTAACTCCGGCACTTCCTGTTCCTGCAAACCCGGCAAAAGTCCGGCGACCGTCATCGCTGAGCTGTTGTTCTTGTGACTGTATCTGAAGAAGCATGGAAGCATCTTCAGGTCAAAGTTGAGTTAAGTTGAGCTTGAATCTGTTCACCGGCCTTGATTAACTGATTGATGAATCATATTCACCGGCTTATCAATCGGCTCCTTGGCCGATCGGTAACGTCAAACCGATGTGGCCGTTACGACCATGCCTGAGACTTAGAGTTCTTCAGGGGGATTAGTTCTCCGTGTTGTGGAACCCATTTGAAAGGCAGTGGCTTTTTTTCTACATATCTGACTGTTTAACAATTTGTGTTCCTCTTGATCTAAATGTCTCCGACCGAGAGGTTTTTGAATAATACTGGTATTAACAGCCTACCTCCAGGCGAAACCGCTGTTGCTCAACATCATTGTTAAAGATAAAGTTTCAGCGAGCGGTGGTTCTAATTATAGAGCGTCATATCAGGGGCAGCGTCGCATCCATCAAAATAAAAGTTCACTGGTTATGAATTTCCTGAGCTGAGCTCGGCCAAGTTGAATCCAGGCGGGTCACATGTTGTCAGGTCGCTTCCCAGAGATGACGGAGACCTTTAACTGCCGCTGCACTGCAGGAGACCCGTGCCCTCCATCGTGTTTTGTTTACTGTAAAAAAAATAAACGGCAAATAAATGTCCAATTAAGCCACTGTATGTAGTTAAGATGCCCCCCCCCATCCCCCGTGAAGAAGAACCCTTCAGAAAATCTTCTGTTCTTCATCGAGTAAAACTGTTGAAAATACACAACTGTTGTTTAGCATAACACACAGATTTCCTATAGAGTGTGATGCCCAGATGTTTCACACACTCGTGGAACAATACCCAGATTTCCAAGCATACATTATATAAACTTAAGAGACATTCTCATCCAAACCACAAAGGACGGCTTTAATGGGGATTACGAGGCCGTAATGGATCTATTTTAGATAAGGAACAGCTGGCTAGCTCACCATGCCACGTCATCTGAGGTATTTCGCTGTTCTTCGACAGGAACTTGGATGGAAGTCAGACCGTATGGGAACAGCTACACAATACTTCATTCACACGTACGTCGGTTTGTCGGTGGTAATACGCTCGTTGGCTTTAACCCTCGTAATGTCGTCCCGTTGGCCATACACCTTTTGTCCTCTGGGGTCAAAAATGACCCCGACTGGTTTGACCGTTATTTAAGGCATATCGTATAAATTGTCAATTAATTCTGTTTTACACCTTTAGTCTTACTTCAGTCTAACCTATAATCACACATTTTTACCTTCGCATTGAAAATGCGGAAGGTTATGTTTTGATCGCCGTGTATTTATTTGTATGCGTGTTATTCGCATAAGTCAAAAAGTATTGAACCGAATCGCATGAAATTTGGTGGGATGATTTGTTATTATCCGGGGACCATTTGATTGGATTTTGGGATCGATCGGGTCAAAGGTCAAGGTCATGAAAAGGTCAAAATCTTATTTTTACCATAGCGCGGTCAATTTCTATCCAATTGGCAACTAATGCCAAAATGTTCATAATTCAATGCCCAATCTTGTGATATGCGAAGGTATGCGCTCTACCGAGTGCCCGTTCTAGTTCTCTTTGTTTCGGGAATTTAGGGCCAAAATACCTTGTTTATTAAAAAGTATTCCCTGTTTTTGAATGGAAATGAAATGTAAATTTTTTTATTTTTTACTTTACATTATTTTGACTATTTGAATTATTACAGAGCGGTACATGTCAACATTTAGTGAGGATGCTGTTTTTGAATCATTTACATCTTTCTAATGGCAGCACATAATCACACCTGTTGTCCTCTGGGGTCAAAAATGACCCCGTCTGGTTTGCCTGTTATTTAAAGGAGCAACGTGCGACGTTCAGAGCAATAAGGTAGCAGCTAACAGTGATGAGCTCAGTAACCGGAGCGCAGGATGAAGTCGCTCTCGCTCTGTGTGTGTTCTCCTTGCTTTTAGCGCACGTGAGCTACACGCTACTAGCACGCTGCTAGCTAGCTCTGCACTGCTTTCATATGGCGGATACAGCTGATGATGGTGTCCCGACCAATAGCATTGTGGTGAAACAGTATTTACCCTCCCCCGCCCTCCCAGGTAAATATTATTAGCTCTGTCAGCACTTTCGCAGTAGTGTGTACTGTTAGCACCATGAGCTAGGAGCCGCCAGCCGAGACACCGCCATGTTGAGAACCTTTCAGAGGCAACCGAAATGCTCCCGTGTTATGCACCTTAAAATAAAAGCATGCAGTTGAACTTACATTGGAGAGCATAGCAAATTTGTTGGCATTAGAGGTTTCACTTTTAAAGTAAAACAGGCCTGTGTCAAAAGAAAAGCTCTGTAGCACCTGACCTGTTAGCCACGCTCTTCAAACATCTGTATTGGCAGCGGTCTTGGCGAGTTCTGGATGAGGGTCCGGTCTGCTTTTCATCAGGCAACGACAGATTTCACTTTACAACCCAGAATGTTGTGTCAAACCTCAATTGGACCATAACTCCAGGAACCAAATCCGACTTGAGAGTAATCATGTGGAGCCGCCCATCCGCGCCTCCTCCGCCTCAAAGGCGGATTTCCACGTTTATCGTGTTCTATGTTCTTAGAACATCGATGAGCACATTCGAAAGAGGGTCACTTTTCGGGTTGAGAAGACTCAACTAACCGAGGCCCCTCCTGGAACTTCAGAATTTGAATACATCTGAACGAATCATATCAATCTGAAGATGTTCAGTCGTGTTTTGCGCCATCAACCCTCAGAAGTAAAGGAGGCCAAGTGCAAAGTCCTCTTTTATCCACTTTCAGTTCCCAAAAAAAAGGCATTATAAAGATGTATTATTTATAATTTATCCAGTTCAATTTGAAAACTGACCATTAATATTGTTGAAATAATATTCAATTGAACTTTTCTCAATTTGATTTCATAGTCAGTATATATATCTATATAGATATATATATACATATATATGTATATATATGTATATATATATATTCTGTATATATACAGTATGTATATATCTATAGATATAGATATATACTGAGAGACAATATATATATAAATATATTTACAGTATATATATCTATATAGATATATATATGGATATATATAGATATATAGTATATATATCTATATATATAGATATATATACAGTATATATACATGGATATACCAATATAACCATATATATATATATACAAATACAGTATATATATACTGTATATATATGGTTATATTGGTATATATACAGACGTTGATACAACTTTTGAGGAAACTGGACCTTGTTGAAGTGTAATTAAATACCACTGGTTTAAGATGTTCATTGATTTTTAGGACTAACCTTGAACAAATTATAAATCCTTTTTTTATAAATCCTGACCTCAAATTGTTTATTCATCAAGGATGCAAAACTTTTTATGGAATTAAGAAAACATGAACCATAAGTGGAGCTATTTTAAAAGAACATTTATTTGAAGGAGAAGAGGAGTATGATTGGTTGAAGGGTGGATGAACAATGGAAACACAGAGCGAGGCGGTAATGACTGAGTTCACCTCGTGTGTGGGAGAAAATGAGAGTGAAAGCCCGGGAGGACCGAGAAGATCTGAGAACCACAGAATGAGAGATGTGTGGGCGGGGGCACCGGTCCATCTCACCTCTGGACAGCTGTGTCCACTCCGAGCTCCGGATGAAATATACCGACACCTCCACAGCGTGGCCGACATTCTCTCTGCTTTATCTCCGCCAGGCCTGCAGGGAGAGGCATCTAACCCGAGAGATGGACCGGGCGATACCCGCCCTATCGTGGGGGAGCATTCGTCTCGGTGAGACACCGGCGGGGCTCTTTGAGCCTCTTATCTCTGACCGGTCCACCGGATGTCTGGTTGGAATGACGGCACTGGAGGATTCTCTTTGTGGTGTAGAAGGGGGAAGCTGTGTTTACAAATCAGTGGCAGCGATGTCTCTGGAGGATGAGGAGCTGACAGTGCATGGCACTGTGTGGTTCAAGCTATACATGCCGATCCATATACAGATGAATCATATCTTCTTCATTTTTTTTCTTCTCCTCACATGAACCACGATAGTCAAAAGTATCATTGCTGAGGTTGCTGCTTTCGAGAAGGATCCGACGAGGACGCTTCCAGGAGCGAACAGAGGCCTCGTTGAGGTTCACAATGAGAGTCAGACGAAATGAGTCATCACGTTACACTATCCACCACATTGTCATATCAACAGATCACACGGGGTTCTAATCCCCGCAGTGGGAGGCATTCAGACCAACAGGAGCAGGGGGAAGCGAGGTGGATGACTTCATGACATGCAGCTGGGACGGACACATTGAGCACCGATTCCTGATCAAACAATACGGGGCTGAGCGGGCCACATGTTGTCAAAGAGAGGAGAGAAATCAGAGGGAAACAATGTTCTCCTTGATTTCTGATTCAACGCTCAGTGCAGAGTACGAGTGTAATTCAGTGTGGCGTTGCGACTCAAATATTCATCCAAAAAGATCATTAAAAATCATCACCGCTTTGTGAATAGACGACGATGCACCACCAGCCAAGAGAGGGCCGAACCTCCGCTGGAGAGTTTTTTAGAAGTTTTTGTTTTTTTTAGCTGGAGGCTCGTTCTTTTCTTTTCGTTGCAGCTCTTTCAGACACGACTGCCCAGCTGGTTCTGGGGCCACAGCCCTGAAGGGTCCGACGTGACCCTTGGACTTTTTTTGGGGGATCCCAGACATTCTGCACCCTAACCCCCAGAGGGCAGAGGTCACGTCTGCCCACTGACCACACATGTGAATCAAAGGAAACGCAGAGCTGTGGGTCATGTGCAGAGTGTGTTATGCAGATAATGATGGGCATCCAATCAACACATTGGATTATGGAAGTATAGATGCAGGAATGTGTGTGTGTGTGTGTGTGTGTGTGTGTGTGTGTGTGTGTGTGTCACACGCCAAAGGTGGAGGTGCTGCAGAGAGAGAAGAATTTGACCCAAACCTCCTCTGACTGGACAAGCAGGGGTCCAGTTGGCCCGTCTGTTCAGATAAGAGCACAGAGACCCCCGAGTGGTCCGACACTGTAACGGGTTAAAGCACAGGTGTCAAACACAAGGCCCGCGGGCCGAATTCGGCCCGCCACGTCATTTCATGTGGCCCCCGATGTCTTGAAAGACATACGATACCCTTTTCTCCAAGACATTTGAGAAAAATATCCTGTGCTTTTATTTTGAAGGTTTACAATTTAAATGGATTTATATTATAATATTAGAGACATTTTCATTTCATGTGGCCCCTGATGGCTTGAAAGACATACGATCCCCTTTGCTTCAAGAAATGTATGAAAAATATACCGTGCTTTTATTTTGAAAGTTTCAGATAAAATGGATTTATGTTGTAATATTAGAGAACATTTTTAATGTACAATATTTCTACACTCAAATGACAATTAAATTACAAGAGAGTTATTTAACGATATGTTGGGGAGTATTTTATATGTTTATATACTTCTGTCTCTCACCAGACGAGGAAAGAACGATAATTAAGAAAAAGGGTAAAATGCGGGGGCGGATAACATTTATCCCACCACAATAAAAGAACATACAGGAATAATGGCCGTGTGGATGAGCAGCACTCCTATAGTTGCGCAACAGATGTCCTCTTTCCCTGAATATTGAAAGGTATCCCTTTACTGGAGGGGCCCAGTGTGCACATCACCTCATATCCAGTGTGTATGTCATAGTGTGTGTCCCACATGCCTCATCACACCACTGGGCTTGAGAGTAATCAGCTGCTGCAGCATTGGCTCATTGGTAAAAAAATATATATATCCAGCTCAAAAAAAGAAGTGAAGCAACGTTGTAAATTGGGGAAATCACGGAAAAAGACGAGTACAACGTATATTCATCATTTCCACAGGTCGTCTGACCTCTTGCGTAACACGGCGTGATTCAAGGCTCCACTGGAGCATCATAACTCATGACTCCCCACTGAGCGCCCCCTGTGGACGCTGCTGGTCATGTGACCCGCACGGCAGGGCGTCCCGTACCTGTTGTCTCAGCTCTCGGGTCGCGCCGGTCGTTTCTCTCGGCCTCTGATTCCTCCGCTGCTCATTTATTCGTGGAACAATTTCCTTCCGGCCAAATGAAACATGGATTTATTTGCGGATGGAAAACCGGGATGGGAACATCTTCGGGAAACTCTTCGTCCGGCCACGATACAAAAGGAGAGTCCTGAGTGTTCACTGTGATATCCAGCTCAGGCGCTCTCTATTCTCACTTTATTCTTTCTCTATTCTCACTTTATTCTTTTTCTATTCTCACTTTATTCTTTCTGTATTCTCACTTTATTCTTTCTCTATTCTCACTTTATTCTTTCTGTATTCTCACTTTATTCTTTTTCTATTCTCACTTTATTCTTTCTGTATTCTCACTTTATTCTTTCTCTATTCTCACTTTATTCTTTTTCTATTCTCACTTTATTCTTTCTGTATTCTCACTTTATTCTTTCTCTATTCTCACTTTATTCTTTCTGTATTCTCACTTTATTAAGTTAAGATGATATTTAGGATTTGTTAACCTTTTAAGAACCAAGCTTTTTTTTAGGCCTTTGTTCCGAAAAGTGCATCCCCAAACTAAGATGGCTGCATCTATGCAACCACGAGGGCTACTTTAATCATTTCTACATGTTCTGTTGTTCAGATGTGTACATATCAGTCTATATGTTGAAAGAGTAAATGAAAATGGCAAAATGTCAGGTCCGAATTGAAAAAAAAAGCACTTCTAGGATGATTATATGTTTGTAACGAGGCAGTTGAAAGGTTTAAAACTCTCACAAATCATATTAAAATATGTTAACATTCTCCCTGCAAAGTTTGACTTTGAAAAAAGTGAAGCAGAACAAAGTTAGAGGTTTTAGTCCAGGGAATTTAGGCGATGTCTCCAAAATGGACATTTTGGCGGCCATTTTTGAGTTGATTTTTCTCATGTAACAAACCATATATTTCACTTCTATGTTACTCATGGTGTTCAATATATCCGAATACAGCATTTTACAACTTTTGAAGAAAAAAAATATATTATAATTATAATTTTGAAATTACTAAAACTATATTTTTCTATGAAAAAAAAGCATGCTCGGCTCAACTCAGCAGAGGATGGGTCAATTTCAGAAAACATTTTTTTTTGTCAGCTATTTGTCACAAAGATATTTCTAATTTAGCTGTTGAAAACTACAGATAGAAAGTCTGCAAAGTGGAGGTGTCGTTTACGACCACAACAGAGATCCTCTGTCTTTATGGGAGAGATCCAGATCATCAAGAGCAGCGACCTGCAGCACTCCACTAACTCCCTTTACGACCGGCACGCCGTAAAGGCCTCAACTCTCTTTATTTACAACTGACTCCAAAAACACAAGAGAAACAAATACAGCTCCAGTGATAACCCCACACCCTGTATTGTCTATTTTTAAATAATAATCAGGATCTATCTCTCTATGGGTAATATTTAAGTGATAACACGTGGAAAAAAAGCTGTGCGTTCATTACGTCATCGTTAGAGAGTAGAGGTGGTTCTCATGGAGGACCCGCTCCATCCTTTGTGGCATGGTTTCCCTTTGATATCCGCTTACAGTCTCCCTTCCAGGAGAGGCGGACGCTCACACTGCTTTACCGAACACAGACGGGTCACGCTGCAGGGTCTGGAACTGTTTTGGTCTTCGGATACAGAACTGTCCTCGATGAGTGATGCGTCTTTACAGAGGAGGTCTGGAGGACCCGGGTCTCTACTGTACGCTCAACACAAAGCTACCCGTCAGCTGGAACTGGGACGTACATATCGTCACCTTCCTACAATAATGGCCTAGAAGTCATTTTTTCATTTGTTATTTTTAGAAAACGTGACCATATAGTATATTGATTTATATATGATATTGTGATATATTATACATATATATGTGATATATATTAAATGAGAACTTTTAATATTATTATTATTATATCTATTTTTCTTCATGATTCAATGTTGAATATTAAATGAGAACATTTAATATTATTATTATATATATTTTTGTTCATGATGCAACGTTAAATATTAAATGAGAGCATTTATTATTATTATATCTATTTTTGTTCATGGTGCAACGTTGAATATTAAATGAGAACATTTAATATTATTATTATATATATTTTTGTTCATGATGCAACGTTAAATATTAAATGAGAGCATTTATTATTATTATATCTATTTTCGTTCATGGTGCAACGTTGAATATTAAATGAGAACATTTACTATTATTATTTTTTATTTTTTAAAACTTTTTATTTTATAAATGGCCATACTTTAAAACATATTACAGTGACAGCTTAGTAATGCTCTTTAACTTAAGGAGATGCTATTTTATTTTGAAATGGCCTCGTCGTCTAACAGTGATATATTATCCAAGAGGGGTTATAATCACATGATGTGCTCAACTGAGGATGTATAGGCGATATACCAGAGGGGGCCAGTATCATGAGGAGATGATGCAGGCCCAAAAACATAATTGGGGTAAAAAAAAGGACGTATGCCATTATTATAGGTGACGATACATGTTTGTAATGTTTGTTTTGTGACAGATTTTCTGAACATTTGAACGTGAAAACTGTGATTTTGAGTAAAGATTCCAGAGCGACCCCAAACATGAGCGTCTTAAAACCATCCACCAGAGTTCCGACAACACGTCGGTGATCGAGATGACGATCTCTCCACGACTTACCAACTTCCACAGTGAAAAACAGTGAAAAACAGATAAACTACGGACGTCATTTAGCTGTTCTAATAAAAACAACCTGAGTCCCCCGAGTGCGACCATCACTCTGATAAAGAGCTCTTTGAAGCTGAGGAGAGGACAGCGGAGGAAGTGAAGAACGACCGGCAGACTTCCTGCTTCACACAGAGGAGGAGGGGGGGGGGGGGGAGACAGCCTTCATCTGCAACGAGCCACGTTGAATATTAAATGAGGACATTTAATCTATTATTATGTACACTTTTCTTCATGATGCAATTTGGAATATTAAATGTGGAGATTAATAAAATTAAAATATTATTATATATACTTTTCTTCATTATGCAATGTTGAATATTAAATGACAACATTTAATATAATTATTATATCTATTTTTCTTTATCATGCAATGTTGAATATTTAATGAGAAGATTTAATACTATTATTATATCTATTTTTCTTCATTATCCAATGTTGAATATTAAATGAGAACATTTAATATAATTATTATATCTATTTTCCTTTATTAGGCAATGTTGAATATTTAATGAGATGATTTAATACTATTATTATATCTATTTTTCTTCATTATCCAAGTTGAATATTAAATGACAACATTTAATATTATTATTATATATATTTTTGTTCATAATACATCATTGAATATTGAATGAGAACATTTAATATTATTATGATATATATTTTTCTTCATGATGAAACATCGATTTTTAAATGAGAACATTTAATATTCTTATTATATCTTTTTTTTTTCACGATGCAACGTTACTATTATTGTAATTTAAATTTGTTTTACTATTTATTTTATAAATGGCCATACTTCAAAACACATTACAGTGACACCTTAGTAATACTGTATGCTTTAACTTAAGGAGATACTGTTTTTTCTTTTTTTTAAATGGACACGTGGCCTCGTCGTCTAATAGATAGATAGATAGATAGATAGATATATACTTTATTAATCCCCAAGGTGACATTTTTCGTCACAGTAGCAGCACCAATAAACTAAACACACGAGAATAAAAAATAAAATATCAAATATAAAATACAGGGATGAAAGATATAGATGTATACAAGTGAAAGATATAGATGTATACAAGAAGTATACAAAGTAAAATCGTATAGAAAAGACAAAGATGTGAGGTCAAAGGTTAAAGGTCAGGGTCGTCGTATGTGTACAGATTGTGAAGCCCTCTGAGGTTAATTTGTAATTCGCTATATTGCGCAATAAAAAATAAACTGAACTGAAACTGAATTGAATTTTGTCATCTCTAAAAAGCAGGGCATTGCATTGTGGGAATGTTTTTCCAAAAGTAGTGTGCATGTCACGGACACTCCCCTTTTATTGCGCTTAGCTCATTTCAGAGCCACAGCCGGCAGTAAACAGCGAGTACACATTCACGTGTCCATGTGCGGAGTGCCCCTTCAACATCCTGCTCAGCGTCAACGTTCTCCAGACGTAACCTCGTGAACCGCTCCGTCACACGGACACTTAAAAACACCACGATTTCTGGGAATCACATGTGGATCTGCTGGCGTCCCCCACAGGACGTGGCGTGGGGGGTCTGATGACACATTACTTCACACACCGGCAATCAATCAATCTGGATCTTTGACTCCGAGTCGTCCCGAATACCCCGAGGACCGTTCTCACGCCGGCTCCGCCGACCGAGCGCTTCACGCTCGGGGACGAGCTGCGTCTCCAAATGACCCGAGTGATTATTCACACGTCTTCTGCAGGGGATCCGAGTCCAGTTCCACCAACTGGGGAATAAAGAGCATGTCAACACGCCGTGTTTGAGTAAAATATATGAATAAAGATGACCTCCACAGCGAGGAAAGATGTACAATGGTTTGTGTTACTTACTTTTATGTACTGGAGCTTCGCATTGTGTGTATTGTGTGTTCTTCTCACCACACACACTGTTGTAGTGTCTGATCCTGTCCTGTTTGTTATTGTTACCTTCGCATTGAAAATGCCGGAAGGTTATGTTTTGATCGCCGTGTATTTATTTATTTATTTATTTATTTGTATGCGTGTTATTCGCAAAACTCAAAAAGTATTGAACCGAATCGCATGAAATTTGGTGGGATGATTGTTTATTATCCGGGGACCAGTTGATTAGATTTTGGGATCGATCGGGTCAAAGGTCAAAGGTCATGAACAGGTCAAAATCTTTCGCAGAACTCAAAAAGTATTGAACCGAATCGCATGAAATTTGGTGGGATGATTGTTTATTATCCGGGGACCAGTTGATTAGATTTTGGGATCGATCGGGTCAAAGGTCAAGGTCAAAGGTCATGAACAGGTCAAAATGTTCTTGAATCGCATGCAATTTGGTGGGATGATTGGTTATTATCCGTGGACCATTTGATTAGATTTTGGGATCAATCGGGTCAAAGGTCAAGGTCAAGGTCATGGAAAGGTCAAACTCTTTTTTTTACCATAGCACGATACATTTTTGTCCAATTGGCATGCAACTAATGCCAACATGTTCATAATTCAATGCCCAATCTTGTGATATGCGAAGGTATGCGCTCTACCGAGTGCCCGTTCTAGTTTATGATTGTTATTGTTTTGTTTGTTGTTGTTTCATTGTTTTATGTTTATTATTGTTTTATGTTCTTGTTTCATCTTTGTTAATGTGTGTGTTATTGTTTTATGTTTGTTATTGTTTTGTTTGTTATTGTTTTATTTTTGTTATTGTTTTATGTTGATATTTTTGTACGTTTGTTATTGTGTTATGTTTGTTATGGTTTGTGTATGTTATTGTTTTATTTTTATTATTTGTGTATATTTGTTATTGTTTATGATTGTTATTGTTTTGTTTGTTGTTGTTTCATTGTTGTATGTTTATTATTGTGTTATGTTCTTGTTTCATCTTTGTTAATGTGTGTGTTATTGTTTTATGTTTGTTATTGTTTTGTTTGTTATTATTTTATTTTTGTTATTGTTTTATGTTTGTTATTGTTTTATGTTGGTATTTTTGTATGTTTGTTGTGTTATGTTTGTTATGGTTTGTGTATGTTATTGTTTTATTTTTATTATTTGTATATATTTGTTATTGTTTATGTTTGTGGTTGTTTTACATTTGTTAATGTGTTTGTTTTTGTTTTATGTTTGTTATTGTTCTGTTTGTAATTGTTTTATGTTTGTGGTTGTTTTATGTTTGTTAATGTTTTATGTTTATTAATGTTTTATGTTTATTAATGTTTTATGTTTATTATGGTCTGTCAAGGGACTACGATGCTAATTAGCTGTGTAGCTACAATCTGGTTCAGAGCATCTAATGCTGACATTTATTTTGTAACTGTACTTGGTCCCTTTTTAAATAAAGATGATACTATCTTGTATTTTGTTGGAGTCAGAACGACGTTGGCGGCCCTCATGAGAGGAGGCTGTGGTATTTTACACCAATGACAGCGCGGCTGCACCGGAGTGTCATGAGGTCATCACGGCGTCCTCGGCTCTCTGCTAACGGAACAGCAAACGGAGCGCTGTGCAAACATTCATAGACATCATCACCATCATCATCATTATCATCATCTGTGAGCTCGGATTACACACATGAATGCATCATTGTCATGTTGGGGTCCTGGAGGCCCCTCCGCTCTTATTAACAGTTCAAAACACATAATTCACACAATGTTTTATCTCCTTTATGACTCTTCCTCATTTTAGGAAAAATTGCTCGGATACATTTTCAATTCAGTTTATTTTATATCGTCTGATACGACAAATATCGGACGATATAGGAGAATGTCCTGTGAGAGGAGGACGAGGAGGATGTCCTGTGAGAGGAGGATGAGGAGGATGTCCTATGAGAAGAGGATGAGGAGGATGTCCTGTGAGAAGAGGAGGATGAGGAGGATGTCCTGTGAGAAGAGGAGGATGAGGAGGATGTCCTGTGAGAGGAGGATGAGGAGGATGTCCTGTGAGAGGAGGATGAGGAGGATGTCCTGTGAGAGGAGGATGAGGAGAATGTCCTGTGAGAGGAGGATGAGGAGGATGTCTTGTGAGAGGAGGATGAGGAGGATGTCTTGTGAAAGGAGGATGAGGAGGATGTCCTGTGAGAGGAGGATGAGGAGGATGTCATGTGAAAGGAGGATGAGGAGGATGTCTTGTGAGAGGAGGATGAGGAGGATGTCTTGTGAGAGGAGGATGAGGAGGATGTCCTGTGAGAGGAGGATGAGGAGGATGTCTTGTGAAAGGAGGATGAGGAGGATGTCTTGTGAGAGGAGGATGAGGAGGATGTCCTGTGAGAGGAGGATGAGGAGGATGTCTTGTGAAAGGAGGATGAGGAGGATGTCTTGTGAAAGGAGGATGAGGAGGATGTCTTGTGAGAGGAGGATGAGGAGGATGTCCTGTGAGAGGAGGATGAGGAGGATGTCTTGTGAAAGGAGGATGAGGAGGATGTCCTGTGAGAGGAGGATGAGGAGGATGTCCTGTGAAAGGAGGATGAGGAGGATGTCTTGTGAGAGGAGGATGAGGAGGATGTCTTGTGAGAGGAGGATGAGGAGGATGTCCTGTGAGAAGAGGATGAGGAGGATGTCTTGTGAGAGGAGGATGAGGAGGATGTCTTGTGAGAGAAGGATGAGGAGGATGTCTTGTGAGAGGAGGATGAGGAGGATGTCCTGTGAAAGGAGGATGAGGAGGATGTCCTGTGAGAGGAGGATGAGGAGGATGTCTTGTGAGAGGAGGATGAGGAGGATGTCTTGTGAGAGGAGGATGAGGAGGATGTCTTGTGAGAGGAGGATGAGGAGGATGTCTTGTGAGAGGAGGACGAGGAGGATGTCCTGTGAGAGGAGGATGAGGAGGATGTCTTGTGAGAGGAGGATGAGGAGGATGTCCTGTGAAAGGAGGATGTCCTGTGAGAAGAGGATGAGGAGGATGTCCTGTGAAAGGAGGACGAGGAGGATGTCCTGTGAGAAGAGGATGAGGAGGATGAGGAGGATGAGTGAAGACAAGTCCACGGGGACGCTCTGAGTCTGCGGCCCCTTCGAGGACCTCAAATATCGCTCAGACTGAGGGGGACACGGGGATTCTCGAGGAGAGGAGGGGAGGTGGAGAGAGAGAGACAGAGAGAGAAAGAGAGAGAGACAGAGGAAAGTGTAAAGAGAGAGTTATCCATTAAACTTTTAAATTACTCCTCTAATTCTGCACGGTGGTCTGGGCTTAGAAATCACCATGGTTACGCCACCACAACAACAAGATGTGTGGAGTACCCCCGACCACACCCTCCCCCACCTCTTTCTGTCTGCCAGCAGACACACACACACACACACACACTCACACACTCAAACACACACACTCTTACAAACACACACAGACACACACACACACACACTCACACATACAGGCACACACATTCACACACTCACACACTCACACACACATACAGGCACAAGCACTCACACACACACACAGACACACACACACACACACTCACACACTCACACACACTCTTACAAACACACACAGACACACACACACACACACTCACACATACAGGCACACACACTCACACACAGACACTGAATGAACACAACAAGTGTCATCCTGGACGTTCAATCTTCTTCTTCTCTTTCGTTTCCGTCTTTCTCTCTTGATGTGTGTGTGTGTGTGTGTGTGTGTGTGTCTGACTCCAGGTTCCATCCACAGACGAGCAGCTGACCAGGTCATCATGGCGTTAGTGGAAACTCAGGAGAAAGAGGAAGAGGAGGAAGAGGAAGAAGACACTTTCCTCTGTGGGGTCAAAGGTCATTTCTATCCATTACCAACACTGCTCCACCTCAACTGGCTTGCGTGTGTGTGTGTGTGTGTGTGTGTGTGTGTGTGTGTGTGCAGGAACACGCTCACCTGTGTGTGATGCATCTATTACGTGAAGTTCAAGTCACACACCAGACGACGGCGCCGCTCGACCCGGCCATGTCTCCATACCATTCCTTCCTTCTGACTGATTGCAGGTTTTTTCTTCTTCTTCTTTTTTTGGGTCGGTAGGTCGAAGAACACGTTCCCCCTTTTTATTCTCCTACATGTGGGGAAATCACAGTTTAACAAACCTCCAGAGAGACGAGGGAATCACAGACTGACGGCATGTGGAAGCAATCGGACCTAAACTCCTGGAGTCATGCTCCTCATGTCAGAGAGAAGGGAAGCCTCTGTGTGTGTGTGTGTGTGTGTGTGTGTGTGTGTGTGTGTGTGTGTGTGTGTGTGTGTGTGTGTGGGATAGTCCTGCAGTATACAGCCGTGTCACGCCCGGCTCAATCCATTTCATGTATGTCTGCGCCTCACGTCTCGGTCTCTGGAATAATCCCCACCGGTCACATGACCCGGCGGACAACCTCCAATCACGGGGCCGTGTTGTCGCTGGCGCTCTGATTGAGCGGCGTGAAGCGGCGGCGTGAAGCGGCGGCGTGAAGCGGCAGCGTGAAGCGGCAGCGTGAAGCGGCGTCACGAGACGGCGCTTCACGCCCCGAAGCCGCGTCTCGAGACGCCGCACCTCGAGACGCGGCTCATCTGCGACTACGGTCAGACTTCACTGAGCTGATTTATACACCGCCCACCCACTCACCCTCAGTCCATCGAGCGGAGCTCCGCCAAGGCCTCTTCCTCGGAAAGGGAGTCTTTTCGTCGTATCTGACCCAGTTTAAACCCATGTGTGTGTGTGTGTGTGTGTGTGTGTGTGTGTGTGTGTGTGTGTGTATGTGTGTGTGTATGTGTGTCGAGTGCACTTTTAACACCAGAACGCTGTATTTGAACACAGAAGCTGAAATATGCCTCTGACAATAAGTCTGGTGAGGTAATTGGCCCGTGCTCGTACGATCTCACTGTGTTCATTCAGAGACCAACAAACACAACAACAACAACAACAACAACACTCGTGAATCAACGCGACACACACACAACTTTATTTACATCGCAACCGGCGTTGGGAGCATTCTGGGTGCCGAGTAGCGAGCGTAGCAACGCTTCTGGTACAGTGGTTCTGTACCCCCCCCCCCCCCTCATTGAATATTTATTAAATAACAATTTTTTAAGGATTTCTTTAATGGATACTAATTATAAATATATTTTGAAAATATCTCACGTACCCCCTGGAGTGCCATATATGTATATATAAATATATATATATATATATATATATATATATATATAATTCAGTTGATGAACTTACACTTGAATATTTATTAAATAACTATTTTCAAAAGCTCTTTAAATGGATGCTCATTTTATATTTATATATATATATATATTTAAAACAAATCTCACATACCCCCTAGAGGGCATCACGTACCCCCAGGGGTCCACATATACCCCATAGAGGGCATCACGTACCCCCAGGGGTCCACATACCCCCTAGAGGGCATCACGTACCCCCAGGGGTCCACATACCCCTAGAGGGCATCACTAACCCCCAGGGGTCCACATACCCCCTAGAGGGCATCACTAACCCCCAGGGGTCCACGCAGACCCTCATTTGAGAACCACAGGTCCAGTCGACTCACCGTGCACACAGCTACACGGTGAGATAACATCTCGGTCATCTCTGTTCAAAGGGACTTGTTTTGAACGTGGCAGCTGAACTTCAATGACTCCGACAGGAACCAGGTGGATTCAAACTCGGCAAACAGGTGACGAGAGACGAGGCGGCGCTTCAAAGAGGAGTAACACATCACTCACACACCTACACACCTACACACCTACACACAATACTTAAGGAGAGGAGAGCGTCAGTGTGTTCGTCAGCGTGACTCCCCTGCAGCCTGTGACCCCCACGGGGAGGCCCTGGGTAAAGACAGCTGAGAGGTGGACAGCTCCTCTTATGAACACCGTCAGGGTGAACAAGCGATGCCATTGGCTCAAAAAGCATCGATTTATCTTATCGGATTTTGATCCACGAGGAACCTTTTCAAACCAGGGTTCTTTAAAGAACCATTTCCTTAGAGAGTTCTTCAATGCACCTATAAGGGTGGAAGGAGGAGCAACATGAACTATGGACATGGGGCCTTAAAGAACCATCTGTTGAAGGTTCTCTGAGACACCTTCATAGGTTCTTTGAAGAACTCTTGAAGGAAAGTTTTTTAAGAGAACCCTGGTTTGAAAGGTTCTTTGTGGAACCAGAAATGGTGCCTTAAAGAACCATCTGTTGAAGGTTCTCTGAGACACCTTTATAGGTTCTTTGAAGAAATATTTACATAAATGTTTTTTTAAGGAATCCTGGTTTAAAAGGTTCTTTGAGACCCCTTTATAGGTTCTTTAAAGAACCCTGGTTTGAAAGGTTCTATGTGGAACCAGAAATGGTGCCTTAAAGAACCATCTTTTAAATATTCTTTGAGACACCTTTCCAGGTTCTCTTTGAAGAACTATTTAAGGAAAGTTTTTTTAGAGAACCCTGGTTTGAAGGTTCTTTGAGGAACCGAAAATGGTGCCTTAGATGACACTCTGTTGAAGGTTCTTTGAGGCACCTTTATAGGTTCTTTGAAGACATATAAAATGTTCTTTTAAAGAACTGGTGGGTTAAAAAGTTATAGAGTAGAATAATGTGCCTTAGAGAACCATCTGTTGAAGGTTCTTTGAGGCACCTTTATAGGTTCTTTGAAGAACTATTTAAGGAAATGGTTCTTTAAAGAACCCTGTTTTTGAAAGGTTCTTTGTGGAACCAGAAATGGTGCCTTAAAGAACCATGTTTTAAAGGTTCTTTAACATACCTTTATATGTTCTTTCAAGAACCATTTCCTTAAAGGTTATTTGAGACACCTTTTTAGGTTCTTTAAGGAACCCTGTTTGAAAGGTTCTGTGTGGAACCCTAAATGTGTTTCCATGGCATCACTCTGAAGCACCAGTTTTGGTTCCAGATGTTCTCGCTCCTATGACTCTTAGTTCCACAACTGTTGTTGTTTTTAGACCTCGGCGTGAGCAGCTTCCCTGACATCAGACGTTCAGTCGCTTCAGCTTCAGACCTCGGAAACACAAAAGAGAAACCACCGGACTCCACTCCGTCACAACACGCGTGTGGCATGTAACGGACGCTCCAACGAGACTTAAGAAGAGAGGCGGTTACATAATTGTGTTTGGAGAAAGATGAAATATGGAGCCAACTCGTATCCAATGGAGGACTTAGAGGACCAATCGGAGCAGGACCTCACGACATTACAACTTTCATTTGGCTGAAGAGGAATTAGAAGCTTTATGAGTTACTAGAACAATCCCACTGGACGCGATTCCGAGGATACCAGACTCTCGGGTAGAAAAGATTATTTCTAATATTTACTGACGCCGCAGACACAGAACTGCTGACCCAATGCTGGACAGTACCGACAGGTCTGGTTATTCACAAACTGAAGATGGTGCCGTTAGCAACGACTGCATCGCGTGTGGATCCGAGGCCGGCTGACATGAGCTTTAACGAGCCTCCGGTTGTTTTAACTGTTTTTAACGTGTTGTACGGCACCCTTGAGTGCCTTGAAAGGCGCCTTATAAATAAAATGTATTATTATTATTATTATAAATATGTGTTCTATCCCTTAGTAACAACTATCACATCCATCCTTACAGTAGCTTAGGGATCCACGATGACTCACAGTTCAGTCACTGAACCACTGATGGTTGATGAGTCAGCGTGCCTGTGTGTGTGTGTGTGTGTGTGTGGGGGGGGGGGGGGGTTGTTGTCCCACCGTCATAGCAGGAAGATGGAAAGTTCGGCAGGTCTCGTCTGTCGGGTCTTCCATTGAGGAATCCAGTGATCTAGAGGTCTCGCACGTTTAGAAAATTAATATTTTTAACAACCACAAGTAATAATCAGCGTGCATGTGTGTGTGTGTGTGTGTTTTTATTATTTGTCATCAACCTTAGGTAATAATACATCAGTGACATTCTGCCCTGAACCGTTCAGCGCACACATTACACACACCATAAAGCGGAGGGAAACGTTGAGGTCACATTCACTGGGATGGAAACTTCTACCCAACTCAAGGTGCGGCTCCAGCATTAAAGATTTTAATCACACCAAAGAAACAAGAAGCTCATATATATATATATATATATATACACGTCTGAACTCTACAACTGGAATCTCTTCAAAACAGCCTGAACAAAGTTTCTTCTTTCTCCCCGGAGTCCTTGTGACTTCACGTCTCATGGGGTCATCTGACCCTATGAGACGGCATAGATCCTATCTGCTGATGGATCATCGAGGTCTGGGTCGTGGAATTCCTGCTACCAACTACGCCACTGGCCTGTTGAGACTCCGCCCACTGTTGAGACTCCGCCCACTCCTCCTCTCTACCTCCATCTGCCTGATGGATCGTGGAGGTCTCCATCGTGGAATATGCCTACTACGAACTATTCATACACTCTGTCACATTCATTGAATGTATTTTTACTTTAATCTGTCCTTCTGTACACATTACATCTATTGCATCTGTCCATCCTGGAGAGGGATCCTCCTCTGTTCTCTCCTCAAGGATTCTTCCCTTTTTTCCCCCTGAAGGGTTATTTGGGAGTTTTTCCTGATCCGATGCGAGGTCAAAGGTCAGGGATGTCTATGTGTACAGATTGTAAAGCACTCCAAGACAAATTTGTAATTTGTGAAATTGGGCTATACAAATAAACTGAATTGAATTGAAATTCTGCTTCAGAATGATCGACGGCCGTCAGCTGACGTCGCCTGATGAACACCGTGTTGTGTTCATGTGTGCGTCCTCTCTCCGGCACACGTCTGTGGGCTCACACGTCACGGTTCTTGTCCCACAACGTTTCCTAATTGCTTAATTTCCTATTTAACGTGAAGCGACGCGCACCTTTAACATGATGTAACGAGCTCTAGAAAACCCGAGAACAAACTTAGGTTAGGTTGTAATAGTTTATTTTGATATTGCACATGTGCAGAGGAAGTCTCATGCTTTAAATTAATACGTATAGAAAGATATTATCAGAGGAAATATTAGGGAGAATATTGATAATGTTGTTAATGTGTTATGAAGCATAGAGGTACTGTTTACTCTATGTATATGTAAATGGCAAGAAGTAATGTGTGTTCATGAGAGTGAATGTTAGTTAGTATTTCAGATTGTTGAAGCCGGTTGAAGCCCGTGAAGTGACTTTAATGCAGACAATAACAGACGGGACTTTTATTGTGAAAATACTTGTTTCGTGATTTGACCAGAAGTTACCTTTTGACCCGGGGGTCGTGACCTTTGACCCCTCCATTTTGACGAGCAGACTTTTATCCAACAGGAAGGTGTTAGAGGCTGAACTCCCTTTGAGAGGAGCTGATTGGCTGATTCTGGGACTAAGACTCTGTCCTGGGGGAACATTGTTCTCTTTCATCTTGACCCGGGTCCTTCGAGGCTGGTTCCCGTGGCGCCCGGATCACCACGAAACCCACGACCCTGAGCCTGGATTGGTTGTTAAACTTCTTGACATTAAATATTGTTCAACTTAATTCACGCCATCCGGAGCCTGATGTCCATCACCTGCCAAGAGCCCAGTTTCAGTTCCTCTTATACTTACAAAGACGTCCGTACGACGTACCCGTCGCCGCGTGTTGACGTTCACGCCGGAATCCGTCGATGGTTTCGATGAAAACTTCAGAAATCGAAACGGCGACGCGGTCTCGATTCAGGGTTTTAAAATAAACCGCGTGGTGCTCGTTGGAGCTGAGGGGCGGTGGGGTCGCCGTGGGGGGGAGTGTTCAGCCTCAGGCCGCCGCGCTCGGGCCTCGCACCGACAGCGTGACGTGTTCTGTGAACATTTCGGGCCCTCAACTGACGATACGTCCCGGAATAATTGCTGGGGATATTCCCCAACGCTCCGCCGCCTGTTTCCTGCCTGTCGAGTCTCACGGACGGAGACGGAGAGCATAGAGAACGTGTGTGTTTCCAGGTCGGTTGATTTCGATGTTTCGATGTTGCTGAAACGTCCCGTTGGTACTGCGAAAAACAGGAAAAAGAAGAGTATAGATATTCAGCTCCAATGCGTTCGCTAAGAGGTCATCTCGTATCCTCCATAAACGTACTTTTAAGGCCCATATCTTGCATTGCATGCAATTTAAATAACAGCACAGCAACATACATATAAGAACGCAAACAAAAATACATTCACTCCTCCTCTCTACCTCCATCTGATGGATGGTGGAGGTCTGGATCGTGGAATATGCCGACTACCAACTATTCATACACTCTGTCATATTCATTGAATGTGTTGTTACTCTGGAATGATTCCTTCTGGTCACATGACATCTATTGTTCATCTGGTCACATGACATCTGTTCTTCTGTCCACCCTGGAGAGGGATCCTCCTCTGTTGCTCTCCTGAAGGGTTCTTCCCTTTTTTCCCTGTTTTTTGGGAGTTTTTCCAGATCCGTTGTGAGGTCAAAGGTCTAAGGTCGGGGATGTCTATGCGTACAGATTCTCAAGCCCTCTGAGGCAAATTTGTAATTTGTGAGAATGGGCTATACGAAATAAACTGAATTGAAAAGAAAAGAGACTCAACTCGAACAAAGTGCCTTTGAGGAGCCGCTGAGGGCCTCGCGGTGACCTCACTGCGTTCGCTCCACGCTCTCTTCCAGGAAGCCTTTACCTCTCTGAGCATGATTGTGCATTTCCTTGTTTAAATAAATACTTTTAAATGAGCTTGTACCAAAAAAAAGGGGGAAAAAACAAAATCAGCAAAGAGGAAAAGGGCCCATGTGGCCCCTGTGACGAGAATGTGGCCCGCTGACGGGCACAGCAGGGGTCAGAGGGGCTCGTCGAGGCGCTGTGTGTTTTCACTGCGCCGCACATAAACAACGCCGATCTCGGGGGGATCGGCTTCCTGCGACATCCATTCATCACCTCGCCCACCTCGACGGAGACGTGATGTTTTACAGAAGGGATGTGTTGAAAGCTTCCAGAGAGTTGGCACACACGATGACATCATCGTGAGGAAACTCGTTTGGGTTCAAGATCAGTCGGGTTTTAAAACAGACTTCATATAGTTAGATATGTATTGATGTTTGATTCCTAACATAGAATACACGACTTCACTCGTCTCGTGACTTTCAGATGTTTATGTGTATCAGCAAAAAAAAAGGTTCCTGGTGATGGTTCTGGTCTCCTGGCGGGAGGAGTGACATGAGTCCTGATTCTGGTTGGATGCTCCCTTCAGATGCCTCCTCCAGGAGCAGAGCCCCGGTCTCTGGGTTCTGTATTGCACAGCACTGCCTGCTGGCCAAAGGTGGGAAGTGCAGTCTGGTGAATCAATGAAATGACTGAAATTCCAGAACATCCAAACTACAGATGCACACATATATATATAAATATATTTCTTATACAGATGCCTGTATGGGTACGTGTTCTGCTTCCAGCTATGTGTCTCTCAATGACTCCTTGGATGAATATTTCTCATCACGTCACTGTCAGTGTGAGGCTCAATCCAAGACCACTAAACTCTGTGGTGTACGTGTAGTGCTCAGTGTAGTTAGTAATGTATAGGGGTGATTAAAGACACAACCTGGAGGTTGAACTGCCTCTCAGGAACATGCCATAATCTGGCCCCTCTCCCTCTCCCCCTCTCCCTCTCCCTCTCTCTCTCTCTCTCTCTCTCTCTCTCTCTCTCTCTCTCTCTCTCCGTGTCCCTCCTCCTTGTACCCCCCATCCCCTCTTATTAAAACAACACGCCAATCCCTTGTAGCCCGGCAAAAGGTTCTGGGAGCCGACGCAGCCATAAAGGAGGCTCCACACTCAGCCGCCTGGAAGGAATTAGAGACTCTGCTGTGTAACCTGGAGGAGACTATAGAAGTTATACCTTCATGCCCACGAGGACAGAACCAATACTCATTATCTTGAAACTTAAAGTATTAGTGGAAGCCTTTTAAAAATATATATATATATATATATGTAGGCTATATATATATATTCAGAGAAAGAAGTGTTCGTTTTTGTAACTTGAAAAACTTTTTAAATATGAATGAAACAGATATTTATCTATTTATTTGAACTTTTTTTACAAGAGTGATGCCAAAGTTGACTGCCATCATGTGTGTCCAGCCCAGAGGCGCGCGGCGTGTAGCTGATGACCGCAGACAGACTGCTAGAAACGAGTGAGCACGCGCGGGCTTGGATTTTTTTTCTTTAATTTATTTTTGTTGAGCATCCCGTTTTAGAAAATTTAGCGGAACGTTTTTCTTCTTCTTCTTCCTATCCACGAGGATCAGTGTGAGCGGATTCATGAGACTCATCACTTCACAAGTGTCCTCTGAAACTCCGTCCAGACTTTTTGTCCCTGTGAAGCGGCACCAGAGCTGACCGGAGCCGGCCGCTTCCTTCCTCAAGGAAACAAGGAGAGGAACGACAGCTGCTTCAAGGTAGGCGGCCAGAGACCACTTGGTGAGCCCGCAGCTCAATGACAGACAGGCAGCGGGGGGGGGGGGGGGGGGCGTGCGCAGAAGCCCGGGACCATCAGATCTCTCCTTTTGGACATGCAGGTGACGCTCTTATAGGAGATGTCTTTCATCACTTTACATATTATGAATGGTGTTCATCTTTTTTTTTTTTTTCTTTTTTTCCTTCTGTATCTCAATATGGGGGAGATGCTTTAAGTTGGGTGGGGGGGGGGGGGGTGCATGCCAGCTGTCACTCCAGTATTTTGAGTGCCTTAACGGTCGTGCGTAAAAACGCGCATGATCTCAGTTTTAGGTGGAACATCCCTGTTTCCTCCCTCCACAGATGTTAGCTACTATGTTAAAATAATATGACATTCACACTAAGGAAAAAATAAAACCGTCTGCCTGCCCAAACTGGCACGGGACATCTGGGTCCTCTTCTGTCAGCAGTGCCAGCTGCACCGCGCAAAGCGCGCGCGCTCAGATTGTAGTTTTAAAGTCATTCAAACATCTGAACCGGTTCACTTCAAGCAACCACCGTGAAACGAGTTGATGACGTATATGGTCGCTATCTGGCCGTCACTCTGGGAGGTCTGCGAGCCAATCGGGAGGCTGCATTTGGACACGCTCAGCGCGCCTCCCGGTGGGAGCGCGTCACGTGATTGACAGTTGTGAAATAACGTCATTTGCACACCCAGTGAACCCAGAGTGGCCTCTTCGCGTTTTTGGACAATCATTTTGTTTTTTTAAAAAGCATGCACTGCGAGCGGGCGTGGTGCAGACAGACATGTGCTTCTCTGAAACGTTCATCCAGACCTTCAGACTGACGTGAGTGATGCAACGTGACGTGACACTGCTTCGTGGTCACAGGGACCCTCGGACCCTCTCTCCCTCCCTCCTCCCATCCCTCCCCCCCCCCCCCCCCCCCCACGCTGACCTCTCAGTGTGCAGCTCCTGTGAAACCCAGAGCAGGGATGGCCATCTGTGAGCCTGAGCACAGCTGACATTCATCTAGTTTCCTCCTCTCGGCCTGATGGCTCGTCTTCCCGTGACGCCTTCTTGTTCTCGAGTTGTGACCCCCGCCTGTACGGGGCGGCGAGGCGTCCGGTCCGCTTGTCCGTGTTGATGCATCAACCCGAGGAGTCCACCCGCCCCTCGACATATAGACGACTTAAAGTCGCTTTAACCCGCCTCGTCTTCCTCACGTCTCGTCTGCGGCGCTTATAAATCTGCCCTCGCAGCGTTCCTGTACATCTCTGGAGACACTTTCCCAGCATAGCTGCCAGACTCATCGGCATGCTATAAGTTATGTGTATCATCAGTGTGTGTGGACTCTCTGCCAATGCACACACACACACACACACACACACACACACACACGTATCCAGACCCCGGTCTCGGCCCTCCAGGGAGAAGAACGTCCATCTCTGCTGCCTGCCGGTGGAACATTGAGCACTTCAACAGAGGTTCAATCCTCCCGCGCGGCGGTGCGTGTCGTCCGCGAAGATGCCGCTGAGCGACGGAAAGCAAACGGCTCCTCCTCCTCCTCCTCCTCTTCAGAAAGGTGACTCAGTTCACCGTGGACTCGTCATTGCAACAGGATGTCCCTCCAGCCGGCGCAGCGAGCGGTTTACTCCATGACAGAGGAGGCCTGGCCTCCATGGGCTCACAACAGGTCCCACGCGCCGTGTGACCGCTCACAGCGCGGGGTCCTCCGGCGCGTCGGGCCTCGCGGCCGCCGGGGTGTGGCTCCTGAAGTTGGGTTGAGGGTGAGCATCCCCCTCCCCCGACACAACCGGCACCACCTCCTCGAGGCTGCATTGATGCCTCGGTCTGAGGGGAGCCGGGAGGCGGCTCACGTTCAGTTCCTGTGTTATTGATGATGTCACTTAAAGGAGATTTTTCCGGCGTCTCCGACCTGAGGTCTCCGTCACATCCCCCTCTCTTCTCTCTCGTGTTATCGCCGTCATAACGATGATAACAACGAAGCGCCAGAGTAGAACTTCCTGCCTTGTAAGGAGCACAGGCGGTTATTTTAGAGCACGGCTGATAGCGGTCCGTGGACAGAAGAGGACGTGTTGGATGCACGCGTGACAGAGCAAGGCATGATGGGTAAACACAGACGTTTCATTGGGTGTCCGAAGCGGGAGGAAGAAGCTTTTTATTTCATTCAGTAAAGAGGCGAACAGAAAACAAGCGAAACACTTTGACTGCTGACTGTAAACATGGAGCATGAAGGAAAGAGAGTTCTGTCGTGAGTCTGGACCTCGGACTTGATTCAAGCCCCTCCCCCAGGCCTGCAGTCTCCTCCCCCATCCCTTCTTTTGGTGTCTGCCATCCCTCTATCACTAACTCGCTTCCTCTTTTTCTTTTTTCATTCACCGAATACTGAAATATATGAGTTCAAGGGAGGAGAATGAGTCAAAAATAGCAACCAGCGTTGACATTTTTTTAACTTGTTTTCATTTAAAAAATGGTTCTTTAAGGCAATTTTTTTTATTTCCCCCTTCACTCGATGAGACTCCGTACCTGTTGCCAGTCGTGGCTCCGCCCACCTGAGTCCAATGATGCAAGGTGTGGTGTTTCTAGAGTTGTGGTTATAATGACAATGATAACAAAAATAGCACACGGTGGCCACTAGGGGTGTTTATGAGCGGGAGGAGGAAGAGGAGGCGAAAGGGGCGGAGCCACACCTTCAGTTTAATTCATACTGGAGTCCCAAACAGCGCCATTATAAGATAAGAGTCAAATTAACATACAGCAACATGACAGATGTTGATTTTACATCCATATATATATATGTATATATATATATATGTATATATATATATTTTGCCTTTTAATACAGCATTTATATTATTATTATTAGGGACTCATCTCACAAGCATTTGGTTATATTTACCATGAGCCATCAGAAGTTCAGAATCGGCCTTGAGGGTGTTGTGTGTGTGTGTGTGTGTGTGTGTGTCCCTCCCCCCCACAGTCAGTATACATGTTTTCCCATCGACACACACACACACATACACACACATACACCACACCACACACACACACATATTGATTTCTTCAGCATGTCTGCCTTTCAAACGCCGTCTCGATGACAGCGCCGGCCATTCTTCCTTCAACGGATCGACCTTAGAACACGTTTATAAATATCATAAACATATTGCATTAATGCTCCAGCCTGTTGATGGTAGCTCTGTGGGGCTAATGGCCTCAACGTGACGCTATGTGTTATATTAAAGACATCTCTCAGTCCTCGTCGTGCCTCTACAGCCACAGGTGTGATCCGGCTCCGGCTTCACAGCAACGTTAAAGTTTTATCTGAAGTCATCTGGCGGAGCTTCTCCCCACGACAGAGACGTGAGCGTTGTGTTATCCCAGCTCCGATGTATCCTGCTGCCTGTGCAGAGAATACAGTAACGACCCGAGAGTATCGGAGTTACTGCATAAAGAAACACACACACACACACTCACACACACACACACACACACACACATGTTCCTTCACAGGCTTTGGAAGTAGGACCCTGCTGACATCCCAATGCTCTCCTGTGAGTTTAGACAAATCATCTCTTCCTCTCTGCAGCACACACACACACACACACATGCACACACGCACACACTCGCCATGAAGCTCAAAACTCCAGCAACACTTTGTTTTATCTTGAGACATCTTTACTGTTGAGCTATAAAGTTCTCCTTCAGACTTTTCCCCTACTCCACTCACCCTGTAAGTTGGGCCAGACCCCCCCTCCCCTCCCCCTCTGCTTAAACACACACACACTGTATATATATATATATAAATATATATATATTTATATATATACTGTATATATATATAAATATATACATATATTAATATATATATTAATATACTGTTTAGATGTATGTATATATATTATATATACATATATATATATATATATTATATATTATATATATATATATATATATATATATATATATATATATATATATATATAAATATATATATATATGGCATCTGTCCTCTCCTACATAACATACTGTACATGATAACTGCAGCATATGGAAGTTTTCATGATGAGACTAAATCACTTGTTGCACTTAAATGGGTCACAGAGTTCCCCGCGTACACACGAGGAACAAGAATACGCTGAATCTGATGGATCAATGTCATGTTAGAGATTGAATAGAAGATAGATGGATTATTATAGTGACTATATATTGATCATACTTGTAGGTCAGAGTTTTCCCCCCGACTCTGCGTCCTCGTCGTCAGTAAACCACGCAGCTCACGGCCGGTTGTTCCTCTCTTCATGTGCAGACGTTAAATATTAATGCACACATATCTCGTGAGTTTCCTCTGGAGGGCTCAGAGCTCTGCAGGTATTCAGAGACTTTACCCCACTAAAGGTTGTTCTAGCATGAAGGCTGCTGCCTCCAGAGCCTCTGTGTTGTTTCACTGGGGACACAGACAGTAAAGTTATGTCACCAGCAGACAGAGCGAGACCAACAGCTTTACATCCCGAAAAGAGCTTAATAAGAGCGAGACCACTCATCCAGCCATCCACTCATCCATCCATCCATCCACTCATCTAGCCATCCATCCACTCATCCATCCATCCATCCACTCATCCAGCCATCCATCCACTCATCCATCCATCCATCCACTCATCCATCCATCCATCCACTCATCCATCCTTCCATCCATCCACTCATACATCCATCATCTCATCCATCCACTCATCCATCATCTCATCCATCCATCCACTCATCCATCCATCCACTCATCCATCCATTCATCCTTCCATCCATCCATCCATCCATCTACTCATCCATCCATCCATTCATCCTTCCATCCATCCACTCATCCATCCATTCATCCTTCCATCATCCACTCATCCATGCATCCATCTACTCATCCATCCATCCATCCACTCATCCATCCATTCATCCTTCCATCCATCCAGCCATCCACTCATCCAGCCATCCACTCATCCATCCATCCACTCATCCAGCCATCCATCCACTCATCCATCCATCCACTCATCCAGCCATCCATCCATCCACTCATCCAGCCATCCATCCATCCACTCATCCAGCCATCCATCCATCCACTCATCCATCCATCCATCCACTCATCCATCCATCCACTCATCCATCCTTCCATCCACTCATCCATCCTTCCATCCATCCACTCATCCATCCATCCATCATCTCATCCATCCATCCACTCATCCATCCATTCATCCTTCCATCCATCCACTCATCCATGCATCCATCCACTCATCCACCCATCCATCATCTCATCCATCCACTCATCCATCATCTCATCCTTCCATCCATCCACTCATCCATCCATTCATCCTTCCATCCATCCACTCATCCATCCATCCATCTACTCATCCATCCATCCACTCATCCATCAATTCATCCATCCATCCATCCACTCATCCATCCATCCATCATCTCTCTGCTGACCCGTCTACTCTCCATCCATGCGAGACTTGATATTTTAGTAAAATTATCTCGGAGACAGAACCAGAGGGACCGATACTCAAGAGGCCGTTAACGACGTTAGAGGTGACTCTGCAGAGCCCAAGGTCACCGCGGGGTCGGACACACACACACCCACACACACACACACACACATATCGATGGGTCCTATATCGCTTTCGTGGGCCGAGACACGAAAACAAACAGAAAGCTGCGGTGATGTCATCACATGCAGCTGTTGACACCTTTGCGCACATGAGCGTCGCTCCTCGTCACGCTCCTCGTGCGCGCTCCTCGTGCGCGCTCCTCGTGCGCGCTCCTCGTGCGCGCTCCTCGTGCGGGCTCCTCGTGCGCGCTCTTCGTGCGCGCTCCTCGCCACGCTCCTCGTCACGCTCCTCGTCACGCTCCTCGTCACGCTCCTCCTCCTCGCTCCTCCTCCTCGGGGACCACATGTGTCGGCGATACTGTCACCGATACGCCTCCGATTAGAGCCTCAGGTCTCGGGGGCAGGGGCCACGTTTGGACAACCACCAAGGCTGTTTTGTTTTACGTCTGCGGTTAATCCTCCTGCAGTCTGAGTTGATTGCGGGTCGCGACCTTTGCATTGGATCACAAGCCCCGGAGAATGTACGAGATGCTCTGAAGAGCCGTCTGGAAAACTCCTGTTAGCGTGAGGAAAGAGCTTTACGTCCCTGGAAAGAGCTTTAGATCCCATGAAAGAGCTTTACAAAGAGCTTAATACCCCTGGAAAGAGCTTTAGATCCCATGAAAGAGCTTTACAAAGAGCTTAATATCCCTGGAAAGAGCTTTACAAAGAGCTTAATATCCATGGAAAGAGCTTTACAAAGAGCTTAATATCCATGAAATGAGCTTTAGATTCCTGGCAAGAGGTGACCTCAGATGTAAAGTGTCTGTGATGCCCTGGTGGTGGAGCCATGAACATGTTTCCACTGGTGATGATCACAATAAAACATGTTTACAATATAATATAATATAATATATATATAATCCAAACACCCACGAACCATTAGATACGTGTATTTGGCACATTTAGGTGGAAACATGTCGTGAGTCTTGAGTTTATTCTGCACTGAGTAATATATCGTTGTTAAACATTATACACATATACAGTACGCGCAAAAAACTAAAGGAGGTCGAAGGTGGAACCAGTCTTAACGCAATAAAAAATGTATATTTACACACACACACACACACACAATCTCTCACTCGCCTCTCTCTCTCTCTTCCCGAGTGTAATAAGCTTTTATAGGTGCATTTGTGTGTGTGTGTGTGTGTGTCAGGGGTCTTATAAACGTAAGGGCCCTTGCCCCGTGCCAGAGGAGGCCTTCTCCCCGGCCGTGGCCTCCTCGTCCACCGGTCACGACGGCGGAGCCGAGGGGCGTGTCTGCCTCTCTCGGCCTCTCGCTTTCTTTTCCTCTTGCAGTCTTTCTCGCGATCTTCTTTTTCTTCTTCTCTCTCTCTCTCTCTCTGCCTTCCAACAATAGTTCCTGCTCTCCACTCTCTCTCTCCGGCTCCCTCCCTCCCATCTGTCTTCTGTGTTGAGGTACGTTGTGGAGGAACTTCAGCCAAATCCCCAACATGCTGCGTGACGACTTCATTGCTCGTCGTCGTGGCGACGCTCTGCTGGTCTTACGAACTTACGCGTCTCGACGTACGATGACGAAATACACGATTGTGCACATTATTCGTACGCCGAAAGCGTCAAAGTGACGTCCCCCGACTCCGTGACCGAGGAGGAGCACTTCAACCCGAGGGTCAAACTCCGGTCGATACGCCGAACATAAACTCACGTCCTAATAAAAGCGACATCGCGGCACACTCTCCTTCTCTTCTTCCACGTCTCTGTCGCTCCCCGGCCGGAGAGAGGACGTCCTCGTTGTGCTCGGGGAGTCGCTCGCGGAGGGGAAGTCAGCACACGTGCAAACATTGAGCAGAAAAAAAGAAAGGAAAAGAAAAGAAAAATCTCCTTCTTCCCACGGAGATACAAACAGATGACGTCACAGGGTGGTCCGCTCCGCGCTGAGTGGGTCTCCGCCGCTCTGCCAAACAGATGGCGGCGCCTCGCCGTTCGAGTTTAGACACGAGAATCGGGAGATGTTCACGCCGAATAATCGTTCACGGTCAAGAGAGCGCAGTTCCAGAAGTAAAAAAATAATAATCATGGTTTCTCTCCGGGGCATTTAGAGAGCACTCAGACGTTAGGCTGCCGGCTCGATGCTTAATGAGCTCGAGAGAGCTTGTAACGCGCGCCCACCCACACCAACACCAGCGGAGCGCTGGAACAATCGGCTAGTCACTAGCGTCTGACATTCAGACGGAGAGGTGGAGGGAAGGAGAGGGGGATGGAGGGAGTAGAACGAAGGGGGAGAAACTCGACCGACCCACAGTGTCGAGCTTGGGAACACACGACCAGGAAACAGGCTTTTAATCTTGTAAATCAAGGGGTGTCAAACTGATTGTCACCGTGGGCCACATCAGCATCATGGCCGCCCTCTTAAAGGGCCGGAAACACTTTATAAACTCCTTAAACTTATTGTGAAATAACTCTCTTTGCATTTGATTATTGTTTGTTGGAGTGTGGAGATTCTGGGGAGGGGTGGAAGGGAGGGGAGGGGGATGGAGGGAGTAGAAAGAGGGGGGAGAAACTCTACTGCCTCCTCGACCTGTGCTAGTTATAATCAAACAGCTCCTCTATGTGTAGCTGGAGTCGTTGGAAAGCTTCATACGTTCCACTGGAAGTCAACATTAATGTTTATTTTCCTTCTCCAAATCTCAGATTTTGATGTCGCTTTCTTGTTAAAAGGAATAAAAACTGTTGCCATGCGTGTTTCTAACCCTCGTCTTCTCATTCTTCCCCCAGATGAAGTGCCAGAGAGTCCTCACCTGCCTGCGGGTATTCGGCACCACCATGTTCGGCGTGTCCCTCCTGGTGGGCATCTCCACGGCCTACATCATGGGCTACCAGTTCTTCACCACGGCTCGCAATCACCTCTCCTTCGGCCTCTACGGCGCCATCTTGGTGATCCACCTCGTGATCCAGAGCCTCTTTGCGCTGCTGGAACACCGGAACATGAAGCGGTCGTTGGAGACGCCGATCAAGCTGAACAAGTCCTTGGCGCTGTGCATCGCGGCGTATCAAGAGGACCCCAACTACCTGAAGAAGTGCCTGGTGTCGGTGAAGAGGCTGACGTACCCGGGCATCAAGGTGATCATGGTGATCGACGGGAACTCGGAGGACGACTTGTACATGATGGATATCTTCAAAGAGATCATGGGGCGGGACAAGTCGGCCACGTACGTGTGGCGGAGCAACTGTCACAGCCGAGGGCCCGAGGAGACGGACGAGACGTTCGCCGAGAGCCTCCAGCAGGTCACCAAGACGGTCCTCAACAACAAGTGTGTGTGCATCATGCAGAAGTGGGGCGGCAAGAGAGAGGTCATGTACACGGCCTTCAAAGCCCTGGGGCGGAGCATCGACTACGTGCAGGTAAGTCACCCAAATACAGACGGGCGTCGGCAGATGAGAAGAACATCGGTGAAAGGGGAATTCAATTAAATTCAGTTTATTTGTAGAGCCCATTCTCACAAATTAGAAATTCCCCTCAGAGTGCTTTATAATCTGTACACATAGACATCCCTGACCTTTGACCTTTGACCTCACATCGGATCAGGAACAACTCCCAGATAACCCTTCAGGGGGAAAAAGAGAAGAACCCTTGAGGAGAGAACAGAGGAGGACCCCTCTCCAGGATGGACAGGTGTAATAGATGCAGTGGCGTGCCGTGGGCCTGGGGCCTGGGCCTTCAGTGAGGTCCTACACAGTCCCACCCGTATTAATCCACCTCTTATTACTATCATTATGACGTCATGGCTCTAGACACGATACAGTTAGACAGAGATGCAGTATAACCAGGCGTTACGTCACCTTGAAATTGACATTTTTATTCAGAGAATTGCAGGGGAAGAGTACAGTCCAGTTCAACTAATAGGCAAGAACATAGTGGAGTGCAACAGAGTTATATTAATATTCTTCTTCTATCCATTTCTGGTCCACAAACTTTAAACTTTAAGTCCAACTTTTTTTTACAGTGTGTTCACTAAACAGCGCATTGCAAAGCAGTTTCACCGTGATGATGAAGATGAAAGTTCCTGTTTACCCAAACACATGACACAATGAATGAGTCTTTTCAATATTTCCTTATTTTTCTTCACCTGTTCATTGTGCAGCTCCGCTGCCCTGCGCGCTTGTTCGTTGATCTGTAGATCCGCTCGGGTGTCCCCAAAAGTTTTCAAAAGCACCATTGCTTGTAAGTGTCGAGCCGTACTTTGGTGTCTCGTTGATGCCTCGGTTAGACAACTCAAGTTTGCAAAGCCAGTGTGGCTCCAAACACCAAATCGATCACTTGCAAATAATAGGCATTCCCAGCAGTCCGGTGTGCAGAGCTTCTCGGAGCCTGTGAGCCGTTGGTAGCGCTCGTAGTTGGAACTTTGAACATGGCGAACGAACCTCTTCCCCGCCTGTGACGGGCTTTGTAGCGTCGGCGTCGGTCTTAAAGTTCGTCTTGAGAATGGCGTTATAATTATATCCTCGACCAAATCGATATATTCTCCTCCTTCCGCCATTGTGGGTTGAACAAACAGCTTAGTAGTACGCGAATTAATTCGTTTATCAAATTCAGTTTCCTAGTTCTGAGGTTCTGCATATACCTGCCCATAGGCCCCGCCTCTCAATATTGGTAATCCAATCAAAAGACGTGCACGCCCTCCGCCTGCTAGCTGCTCCTGTGCCGGTTCCGGGGCCTTCTAGAAGGCCTACAGGAGCCAACTCTAAAGCTGATTGGTTGACACAAAAATTTCATTTCCATTCACTTTAAGCTGCCAATGTTGATTCTGAAGGCCTAAGGGCAGATTTTAGCCCCCTAGCAACACACGATGGCTGAATATGATTGGATAAAAGATCTAACATAAAGACCAGCCCTCCAAATCTCAACCTGGGGCTGGAAGCAGTGCAACCAAGAGGAAAGCTATGAAATGAAGAGTATAACTCTTCCTCTGGGGAATAATTTAATACATATTTGTGGGTACATTTATTTTAAAAAAAAATTATATTCTGATGATGTTTAGGCCAGCAGAGAAGGCCTTGCTGGCCCTGACGGCCCACCACTGAATAGATGTCATGTGACCAGAAGGAATCATTACACACAAATTAAAACACAGGAACAACACAATGAATATGACAGAGTGGATGAAGAGTTGGTAGTCGGCATATTCCACGATGGAGACCTCCACCATCCATCAGGCAGATGGAGGTAGAGAGGAGGAGTGGGCGGAGTCTCAAAGGTGGGCGGAGTCTCAACAGGGCAATGGTATATTCAATTCAATTCAGTTTATTTGTATAGCCCAATTTCACAAATTACAAATTTGTCTCGGAGTGCTTTACAATCTGTACACATAGACATCCCTGCCCCAAAACCTCACATCGGACCAGGAAAAACTCCCAAATAACCCTTCAGGGGGAAAAAAAGGGAAGAAACCTGGAGGAGAGCAACAGAGGAGGATCCCTCTCCAGGATGGACAGATGCAATAGATGTAATGTGTACAGAAGGACAGATTTAGAGTTAAAATACATTCAATGAATATGACAGAGTGTATGAATAGTTCATAGTAGGCATATTCCACGATGGAGACCTCCACGATCCATCAGGCAGATGGCGGTGGGGAGGAGGAGTGGGCGGAGTCTCAACAGTGGGCGGAGTCTCAACAGGACAGTGGCGTAGTCAGGAGCAGGAATTCCACGACCCAGACCTCAATGATCCATCAGGCAGATAGGATCTATGTCGTCTCATAGGGTCCGATGACCCCATGAGACGTGAAGTCAAAAGGACTCCGGGGAGAAAGCAGAGTTAGTAACGTGTGATTGACAGATGAAAATTCATCCTTAAGGAGAGAAAAAAAAAAGAGGAGATAGGTACTCAGTGCATCCTAAAACGTCCCCCGGCAGCTATAAGCCTATAGCAGCATATCAAGGGGCTGGACCAGGGCAAACCTGATTCAGCCCTAACTATAAGCTCTGTCAAAGAGGAAGGTCTTAAGTCTACTCTTAAACGAGGTGACTGTGTCTGCCTCCCGGACTGAAATTGGAAGCTGGTTCCATAAAAGAGGAGCTTGATAACTAAAGGCTCTGGCTCCCATTCTACTTTTTAAGACTCTAGGAACTACAAGTAGTCCCGCATATAGTTGGTAGTTGGCATATTCCACGATCCAGACCTCGATGCTCCATCAGCAGATAGGATCTATGCCGTCTCATCGGGTCCGAGCAGAGTTAGTAACGTGTGATGGAGATGAACATTGGAATGGAATCGGGGGGTGAAAGGATCGTACGTATAGTTAAAATATTCAGTGTGGATATCTTTGTGGATGTGAGACCAGGACAGCTGCCATCGGTGTGAGCTGAAAGGAAAGAGAGAGAGACGGAGAAAGAGGTGGCTGGAGAGAGAGAGAGGGGGGATGGGGGGGGGGGGGTCTGCCAAACCAAACACGGGGTCCACAAAGAGTCTTTTGTGTCGCGTTTCACTCGTCGCCCGGTGGCTGCGTGCATGCATCGAGTCGTGAAGTGCAGCGCGAGAAAAAGGGGGCAACGGTAGCTCATGTCTAAGTGTAATAACAGATCTGTTACACAGAGCGGTGACATCATCAGGAGGAGACTCAGGGCCCAGAAACTGTCACGAGAAGAAAAGATAGGTTTTGGTAGGCGTCGATTGGCTTGACGAACAATCTCAAATAGTTTAAAGTTTAACTTAAATAAGGTTATGTGAGTTATTGACAGTTCAGTTATATCTTTAGGAAAAGGCCGTTCCCCAGGTGAGCGGTCTGATGACGTGAACGCGGTGCTGTGGCTTCAAACAGTCAGCGGGAGATAAGAGCGTGAACCACAGTGTCGAGCTTGGAAACACACGACCAGGAATCTTTTTTAATCTTGTAAATCAGGGGTGTCAAACTCATTCTCACCGTGGGCCACATCAGCATCATGGCCGCCCTCTTAAAGGGCCGGAAACACTTTATAAACTCCTCCAACATATTGTTAAAGAACTCTCTTTGCATTTGATTATTGTTTGTTGGAGTGTAGAAATATTGGACATAAGAAAATGTCTCTAACAATACAACGTTAATCCATTTCATTTGAAACCTTCAAAATAAAAGGACGGGAAATTTTTCTTAACCCTTGTGTTGCCTTCGGGTCATTTTGACCCGATTCAATATTTAACCCTCCTGTCGCCTTCGGGTCAATTTGACCCGATTCAATGTTTAATGTCGGTGTTCTTTCAGAAGTCAACAAACAAACATAAAGTACCTCACACTTAAACTTGGAAAACAATATTAATTCTAATAATTTTCTGGAGATTTTAATAGCTGGGGTCATATTGACCTCAAAGGTAAAATATGTTAGTAAATATAAAGGTAACAGGAGGGTTAAACATTGAATCGGGTCATATTGACCCGAAGGCGACAGGAGGGTGAAACATTGAATCGGGTCAAATTGACCCGAAGGCAACACAAGGGTTAAGAAAAGGTGATTATGGGTCTTTCAAGCCGTCAGGGGCCGCACAAAATGATGCGGCGGGCCGGATTTGGCCCGCGGGCCATGTGTTTGACACCTGTGCTGTAAATGAACAAATAAACAACAGAGCTGTGGTGGAGAAAGTGAATATGTTTCATTATAATCCATCAAGAGGAAACTATGTGACTTCCATAGTTTGGCCAAAAACCCCAAATATCACTTCGTCATAACGATCATTAATATTCAGCTGGCAGTGGTAAAAAAAAAATACACCTAGAGCAACGAGCTAAACTGAACACAGACGTCAAGACTTTCATAACATTCTAATAGTTTTAACGAGTTTGAATACAATAGAAAAGGGGACTTCGATGTTTAGAAACCTTTCGAACTGATGCTGAACAACAGCTGCAGCCGGACGCCGCCTGCCAGAAAACTCTAGTTTAACGGAATAATAAGTCTTTGCAGCGCTGCCAATAATCATGCCAGCACGGGGTCGCAGGCCTTCTTACTCATCGCCCGTCTCCGCCTGGATACACAGATGTGTGTTGCTCATGGGCTGGAGGTTGGTTTTCATCACCTGATTTCAGTTGGGATGAAAACCATTAGCGTTTAATAAGAAGGAGCGGAGAGAGGTAGAACAGCATCGGAAAGATAGACGTTAGTCTTTGTTGAAGGGTTTCCATCCGATGGTCATATTGATACTTCTACTTAAAGGGTGACTTTGGTATTTTTCTGCCTGGAATCTTGTTCCTCATGTTTTTGTGTTCAAGCGACACTAAGCGGGATAACGTTATTGACATTTTAAGCTTCAATGTGACTCAAGATCCAACAAAAAGGTCTCGCTTTTGCCACAGAAAGGCTCAGATTGTGTCTGACAACATTATGAAAGAGACCCGATTGAGAAAAAAAAATGTATTAACATTTCTATCAATGGACAATAACAGAGAATGTGTGTATTCAAATTAATACACAGTTTATCAAAATGCTTATTGGGGAAAAATATTCAAAATTCAGGCATTTGGAAGGAAAGAAAATGTTATGACGAAGTAATGATGATTAAACATAATAGTAATTAAAAACCCAATTTATTAATGGGTTCAAATGTAATTAATTCACAGAGCAATTCGTTAAATTACAGCTCTCAAGATGTCAAAAGGTGCTGAGGTCAGCACTTCACAGACCGCTCTCGCTCAAGGAGAAGTACGGTTGTGAAGTCTGATTCTCGAGCAGCAACAGGTCCTCCACAGCATTCTTCTTCTATGGTACCGCAGGAACCTCGCTAGATTTCACAATGAGACTTTTCCTTGGGCGAAACTCGACCCATAAAGCCAAACCCCTAACAATCAGAGCCATCGACTGCCTCTATTTATGAAGTTTATGTTAATATTCGCCTTTTTACATGGTAGAAACCGATGACCTTTGCCCTGAAAGCGCAGCTAACAGTCTATCTTGTGTGTTTTACTCAGGTGTGTGACTCCGACACGATGTTGGACCCGGCGTCGTCGGTGGAGATGGTGAAGGTCCTCGAGGAAGACCCCATGGTGGGAGGCGTTGGAGGAGACGTACAGGTGTGTTTAAAAAAAACGGCAATTTCTCATTCCGTGAAAGTGACACGTCATCGTTTTTTCACGTTAAAACCTCCAACTTGTCAATTCCTCCCTAGATCCTGAACAAATACGAGTCCTGGATCTCCTTCCTGAGCAGCGTGCGGTACTGGATGGCCTTCAACATCGAGCGGGCCTGCCAGTCCTACTTCGGTTGCGTGCAGTGCATCAGCGGGCCTTTGGGAATGTACCGGAACTCCCTCCTGCACGAGTTCATCGAGGACTGGTACAATCAGACTTTCATGGGATCCCACTGCAGCTTCGGCGACGACCGGCACCTCACCAACCGAGTCCTGAGCCTCGGGTACGCCACCAAATACACGGCGCGGTCCAAGTGCCTCACCGAGACGCCGATCACGTACCTGCGATGGCTCAACCAACAAACTCGATGGAGCAAGTCCTATTTCAGAGAGTGGCTCTACAACTCCATGTGGTTCCACAAGCACCACCTATGGATGACGTACGAGGCCGTGATCACCGGCTTCTTCCCGTTCTTCCTCATCGCCACGGCGATCCAACTCTTCTACCAAGGAAGGCTCTGGAATATCCTGTTGTTCCTCCTCATCGTGCAGGGGGTGGCGCTGATCAAGGCCTCGTTCGCCAGCTGCCTCCGAGGTAACATCGTCATGGTGTTCATGTCCTTCTACTCCGTGCTGTACATGTCGAGCCTGTTGCCGGCCAAGATGTTTGCGATAGCGACCATCAACAAGTCCGGATGGGGGACTTCGGGGAGGAAGACGGTGGTGACGAACTTCATCGGTCTGATTCCCATATCGGTTTGGTTCACGATCCTCTTCATTGGGATTATCTATACCGTAATCCTGCAGACTAAAAAGCCCTTTCCTGACTCAGAGAAGATTGTTCTGGTCATCGGGGCCGTCGTCTACGCCAGTTACTGGGTGGTGCTGTTGACGTTGTACATGGTGCTCATAAACAGGTGTGGGAAGAGGAAGAAGGAAACCCACTTCGACATGGTGCTGGATGTATGACTTACAGAACTCTCTGGTACGGTTGTTTTCAGCTACACCACGTCGGTATACAGATGTTTTGTCGGATGCAGAGCAGCTCTGGAGGCATAATTGGTTGAGTTCAACCAAAATGGGCAAAAAAAAAAAAAACTTGAATGGCAACATATAAATGACAGCGGCGGCTTTTTCTCTCTGTTCATTCATGACGATAGCGGTCATGACCTTGGAACAGCATGCTAGCTAATTAGCTAGTTTAAAAAAAACATGTTACGCTGAAATTCAGCAACTGTTAAAACTAGCTAAATTCGATCAGTCATGTTTGGCAAGATTACATTTATTGCAGTTGGCAGCAAGAGTGCTAGGCTTTGTAACCTGAGCTACCTCTTGCCCATGTCATCTTCACTGGGCTTCAGGCTAACATTTGCAACTTTTGTGTCTCCACCCTTTGGGGTTTAACTTGACCGGTAAGAATATGTTACCTCCAGAGCCTCATTATGTCTCCAAGAAATGTTTGCACATCCTAACTTAAAAAAGAAGAAGATCTCCACGTTGCCTCCGCCAAGGCACGTCCAAGAACACCGCCACGTGCAAGTCCACGTACGCTCATGACGGTCAGAAGGTGCTGAGAGAGGCGACTGCCATCACTACTAATGTCATTGTACTCTGTGTGGATCTCATGAATAGGTGCGGTAAGCCACTATAGCATTGAAAGCAAGTTATACAGCATCTATTTACAGATGCGACGACTTCTAAGGTATTATTTCTGAGGGCAAAGCAGGAGGAGGAGCTAAAGTACTAATTTGCAAGGAAAAATGTCTCTGCAATAAAATGCTGGTTCTGCACTCATGTCATGTGGGAAATACTTACTTACAGTCTTCAGGCATTATATATTTATCCATTCTATTTTCAAAAAAGAAAGGTTTTGTATGACTCAATTCAATCCATAATTCATATCATTGGTAGTGCGCAGGTATTTCATGCAGACTTGATGTTACGATTCTTAAAGGTAGCCTACAGGGTCCAATTTCAATTTCTGGACACCGATAAGTCATGTTGTTATTCCCATGTGACGTGAATGCAGTATTTTCCTCAAGTGTGAAGAAGAAATCTCAAACTGATCACTGATTGGTAGATATGATCTCCACCAGTTCAGGTGACAGGGTGAACATGTGACCAGAAGAGAGACGGTGTATCATTGCTGCTGTGACTGTTCTATTTTTACAGAAACAACGTCTTTTCTTTTTCTTTTAAAAATATATATATATTATATATATATATATTCTATATATATATAATTGTATATATATATGTGTGTATAACAAATAAATATGTATATATATACAGGACTGTCTCAGAAAATTAGAATATTGTGATAAAGTTCTTTATTTTCTGTAATGCAATTAAAAAAACAAAAATGTCATGCATTCTGGATTCATTACAAATCAACTGAAATATTGCAAGCCTTTTATTCTTTTAATATTGCTGATTATGGCTTACAGCTTAAGAAAACTCTAAAATCCTATCTCATAAAATTTTAATATTTCCTCAGACCAAGTAAAAAAAAAGATTTATAACAGCTGAGTGTTTGTCAAGGCTCAGGAAACCCTTGCAGGTGTTTCGAGTTAATTAGACAATTCAAGTGATTTGTTTAATACCCTACTAGTATACTTTTTCATGATATTCTAATATTTAGAGATAGGATATTTGAGTTTTCTTAAGCTGTAAGCCATAATCAGCAATATTAAAAGAATAAAAGGCTTGCAATATTTCAGTTGATTTGTAATGAATCCAGAATGCATGACATTTTTGTTTTTTGAATTGCATTACAGAAAATAAAGAACTTCATCACAATATTCTAATTTTCTGAGACAGTCCTGTATATATATATGAATGATGGGTGTATGTTCCTAAATGGTTTTAACACTATTTGTGTTCGTGTATTTCTTTCTACCAAGAATGAAAACCACCAAGGAGGCACAGTGGCCACGTTCCAATCCAAAGATTTATTGATTTTTGTTCCTTTACATGTGCCCTTGCTCTCTTCCTCTCCTCACGTACTGTACTGAAGACAGTGTGGCTCGACCCCTCCGCTTCTTTGTATTCGGTTGAATGAGCTGCCAAGGGAGTGGTGGCAACTGGGAGAGAAATGCATGAACCCACGCAATCGGAGAAAAGAACTACCCGGTGACTGGAATGTGAATACGGGCACTTGATGGAGGGAAACAGCCTTTTGGAATGAAGGTGCGGTGTTGGCTGTGGACCGTGACCAGACACGAGTTTAATTCTTATGCACTTTTATGTCCCTCCCATCATGCAGCACGATGCGTGACCTAATCCAGATGCAATACCTCAGTGGTTCTCTTTGTATTGCACCACGGCATTAGGATGCCGTCCAAAGACTGATGCATTCGGAAGGTCTCAAGTAATTTATGATCTTTTTTTTGTGGTATTAACGATAAAAGTGTCCTTTTTTTTAATAGACAGTTTCTTATTCGGTCAAAGCTGGATTTTTCTGCCTTGTCAGCCCTTTTGCTGTAGCCTTCCTCGTTACTTTGTATTTCAATGCATTTTATATATATATATACAAATATATATAAATATATAAATATATATATATAAATATATATATAAATATATATATAAATATATATATATAAATACATATATTTATATATATATATAAATATATATATATACATATATAAATACATATATTTATTTATACTTTTTATTCTATTTTTGCTTCGCTGCCAAAGATTCTTTATTTTCACTTGTTTTGTTTTTATAAAGGAAAAAAAGAACAAAAAAGCGGATGGAGAAATGTATTTGTTGTGCTTTCAACTGTTCTGACAATGACTTGTGTATCTGACCAAACAATGTGAAATTTTGAGCTGGGGGGAGGGTTGTCTGCAATAACAACAATAAAATGCAATTTGTAGAGATAAGTTATTGAGTTCCAGAGAAGTGATGAACCTGTGTTTTTGTACTTTTTACTGAGAGAGAAGACCAACATATTTATGTAAGATCATTCTGTGGTCTATAGGATTGTGTAATTAGTGATATACGTGTAAAGCCCCGACGGTTCCATTTGTCTACACTGCAAATAAAACAAAACAAAAACATTTTAATACGCATAAGGTGTTAAACGTAATTGTCGGACTACAAATTCTCTGCGGCCGTGAAACTCCGTGAGGCGAGAGCCGAAGCTGACGGAACAAAACCTTCATTCAAAACATTTGCACAGAAAATGTAATTATCCGCAAATTATGTGTTTTAAAGTTGTGAGGTGCGAGAGTGACATTTTAATACACTTATAAAGGAGACGTTCTGTTATGAGCTTTAATGAATGATTCACGCAAACAAGCGAACAATGGAGGGTGTTTGTTTCATGCCAAACTGGCCGTAAAGCATCGTGTTGTGCCAAATAAAAACAACTTTTGTTTTAATTTACTGGTGTTGGGAGTTGTTTTTTTAAATCAGATTGTATGCTCACCGTCAGTGGTGTCACCTCAGGGTCATTTGGGAGTTGGTCGTCTTTCAGGTCAGACCACCTCACGCAGGTGACCCCAGATTTGACCCCTGTGGCACTGACACTGTGAGTCTCGCTTCCATTGATCCAAACCCATCCAGAGCATCTTCCCGCTGCCTCAGTGCCCCTCCCCAACCCCCCACCCCCGATAGCCCCGGGTGCTCCACCGCTGGCAGCTCCTCCTCCTCCATGTCTTCATACTTGGAGCCCTTCCTCTCATTGGCTCCCTCCATCATTGGCTTCTTATCTTAAGATATGGCTCCTTCCCCTGAGAGAGTAACGGTCCGACAGTAAACGCCCAGCGTGTAACGCCAGGGGGGCAATCAACACATTGTTAAACAACATTTTCCAATGATTGTTTTTACAATAAAAAAACTATTGTAATCAGACATATAGAAGGCCGATTGTGTGAGGCAGTCTTGGTACGTGATGTTACGCAAGAGAGAGCGTGAAGGTCAAAGGTCAGTCGGTCTGAAGCTCGTCAGGAGTCCAAGGAACACGTTTGATTAGCTTAGCGCCTTAAAAGGTTCTCAGAACTCTAAAGACAAACAATAGAAACACGAGAGATGACAATAGAAACACGAGAGATGACAATAGAAACACAAGAGATGACAATAGAAACACGAGAGATGACAATTGAAACACAACGTGACGTTTCTCAGAGGTTTAATGCAGATAAATGGGTTTAAAGTTCCTCAGAGTTCTTCTGCCTCCTCTGGCTGCCCTGTCGTCTCCTCCTCGGTTCCTCATCAGGAGGATCTCTCCTCTCCTCTCCTCTCCTTCCCTCCCTCAACTCGTCTATTCTCCTCTCCTTCCCATCTTCTCTTCTCTCCTTTCCTCCACTCCCTTCCTTCTCTCTTCTCTCTTCTGTCCTCTTTTCGACTCCCCTCCTTTCCTTTCCTCTCATCTCTTCTCCTCCCCATCTTCTCTTCTCTCCTTTCCTACCCTCCATTTCTTCTCTCCTCTTCCCTTCTCTCCCCTTCTCGTCTCCCCTCCATTCCTCTTCTCTCATTGCTTTTACTCCCCATCTCCTCTTCTCTCCTTTCCTACACTCACTTCCTTCTCTCCTCTTTCCTTCTCGTCTCCCCTCCTTCCTCTCTTCTCTTCTCCTCTCTCTTTTCCTGTCCTCCCTTCCTTCTCTCCTCATTTCTCTTCCCTCCTCTCCCCTTCTCGTCTCCCTTCCTTTCCTCTCATCTTCTCTTCTCGCCTCCTCTCCCCTTCTCATCTCCTCTCCTCCTATTTCCTTAACTTCTCTCCTCTTCTTCTACATAAAGGTGTGAGGGATGAAGGTCGTGAAGGGCTCTGAACGCGATGAGGATCTTCATCATGGATTCTCTGCTCCATGGGGGGTCCGTGGAGCTCTTTTTCTTTTTCTTTATTAAGACAATACATAGACATAACACCTAGAGGACAATAAACAATGCAGACGACAAAACAATGGACATAACATCATAAAGTCAGAGTATTTCTGAAAAAAAAGAAAGAAAAAACAAAAACAACAAAAAACAAACAAAACAAACATAATAATAATTAGAAGGAGAAGAAGAAAGAAAGACAGATGCATGTGTACATGTGTATATGTGTGTTTGTGTGCATTTATGAATTAACTAATAAATAAGAGGAGTTCAATTCAATTCAGTTTATTTGTATAGCCCAATTTCACAAATTACAAATTTGTCTCGGAGTGCTTTACAATCTGTACACATAGACATCCCTGCCCCAAAACCTCACATCGGACCAGGAAAAACTCCCAAATAACCCTTCAGGGGGAAAACAAGGGAAGAAACCTGGAGGAAAGCAACAGAGGAGGATCCCTCTCCAGGATGGACAGATGCAATAGATGTAATGTGTACAGAAGGACAGATTTAGAGTTAAAATACATTCAATGAATATGACAGAGTGTATGAATAGTTCATAGTAGGCATATTCCACGATGGAGACCTCCACGATCCATCAGGCAGATGGCGGTGGGGAGGAGGAGTGGGCGGAGTCTCAACAGTGGGCGGAGTCTCAACAGGACAGTGGCGTAGTCATGAGCAGGAATTCCACGACCCAGACGATCCATCAGGCAGATAGGATCTATGCCGTCTCATAGGGTCCGATGACCCCATGAGACGTGAAGTCAAAAGGACTCCGGGAGAAAGCAGAGTTAGTAACGTGTGATTGAGAGATGAAAATTCATCCTTAAGGAGAGAAAAAGAGGAGATAGGTACTCAGTGCATCCTAAAACGTCCCCCGGCAGCTATAAGCCTATAGCAGCATATCAAGGGGCTGGACCAGGGCAAACCTGATTCAGCCCTAACTATAAGCTCTGTCAAAGAGGAAGGTCTTAAGTCTACTCTTAAACGAGGTGACTGTGTCTGCCTCCCGGACTGAAATTGGAAGCTGGTTCCATAAAAGAGGAGCTTGATAACTAAAGGCTCTGGCTCCCATTCTACTTTTTAAGACTCTAGGAACTACAAGTAGTCCCGCATTTAGTGAGCGTAGCTCTCTAGTGGGGCAATATGGTACTACAAGCTCCTTAAGATATGATGGAGCATCACCAATCAAGACTTTGTAGGTTAAGAGAAGAATTTTAAAAGTGATTCTTGATTTTACTGGGAGCCAGTGCAGAGCAGCTAGTGCAGGAGTGATGTGATCTCTTTTCTTAGTTTTAGTGAGAACACGAGCTGCAGCATTCTGGATCAACTGAGGGACCTAAGAGATTTATTAGAGCAGCCTGATAATAAGGAGTTGCAGTAATCCAGTCTCAAGTAACGCGTGAACCAATTTTTCTGCATCTTTTTGAGACAAGATGTGCCTGATTTTTGAAATATTACGTAGATGAAAGAATGCAGTCCTTGAGATTAGCTTTACGTGGGAGTTAAAGGACAAGTCCCGATCAAAGATAACGCCAAGATTCTTTACAGTGGTGTTGGATGCCAGGGCAATGCCGTCTACAGAATCCACATCACCAGATAATTGATCTCTGAGGTGCTCAGGGCCGATTAAAATTACTTCGGTTTTGTCTGAGTTTAACATCAAGAAGTTGCAGGTCATCCATGTTTTTATGTCTTTAAGACATGCTTGAATTTTACAGAGTTGGTTGCTCTCCTCTGGTTTTATCGATAAATATAGTTGAATATCATCTGCATAACAATGAAAGTTTATGGAGTGTTTCCTGATAATATTGCCCAAAGGAAGCATGTATAAGGTAAATAAAATTGGTCCAAGCACAGAACCTTGTGGAACTCCGTGATTAACGTTGGTGGTTATCGAGGCGTCATCGTTTACAAATACAAACTGAGATCGATCTGATAAATAGGATTTAAACCAAATTAGTGCCGTGCCTGAAATGCCAATCGACTGCTCCAGTCTCTGTAACAGGATGTCATGGTCAATGGTGTCGAATGCAGCACTAAGGTCTAACAAGACCAGCACAGAGAGGAGTCCTTTATCTGCTGCCATTAAGAGGTCATTTGTAATTTTCACCAGTGCCGTCTCGGTGCTGTGGTGTTTTCTAAATCCTGATTGAAATTTCTCAAATAAACTATTATGATGTAGAAAGTCGCACAACTGATTTGCGACCACTTTCTCAAGGATCTTGGAGAGGAAGGGGAGGTTAGAGATCGGTCTGTAGTTAGCCAATACCTCTGGATCCAGAGTGGGCTTCTTCAGGAGAGGTTTAATAACAGCCACCTTGAAGGAGTGTGGTACGTGGCCTGTTAGCAGAGACACATTGATAATATCTAATAGAGAGCCGCCAATTAAAGGCAAAACGTCTTTAAGCAGCCTCGTCGGGATGGGGTCCAAGAGACAGGTAGATGTGTTAGAAGTAGAAACCGTTGAAGATAATTGGTCACGGTTGATGGGAGAAAAGTCCTCCAAATATACACCAGGGCATACAGCGGTTTCCAAGGCCATTCCACTTGAGGACAGATTGGCACTGGTTATGGGCAAGAGAATATTAATCTTGTCCCTAATAGTTAAAATCTTTTCATTAAAGAAGTTCATAAAGTCATTACCACTAAGGTTTATAGGAATGCTCGGCTCCACAGAGCTGTGACTCTCTGTCAGCCTGGCTACAGTGCTGAAGAGAAACCTGGGGTTGTTTTTATTTTTTTCTATTACTGATGAGTAATAGGCTGCTCTGGCATTACGGAGGGCCTTCTTATATGTTTTAAGACTATCTCGCCAAACTAAGCGGGATTCTTCGAGATTAGTTGAACGCCATATGCGTTCAAGCTTTCGTGACGTTTGCTTTAATTTGCGGGTCTGAGGGTTATACCAGGGAGCAAACCTCCTCTTCCTCACTGTCCTCTTCTTCAGATGGGCTATCGAGTCCATGAGTGGTGTCATGTTTGTAAAAATATAGTGAATGATGACCAGATGTCGTGGTGTTCTATTGTATTGTCAATGATAGATGAGGTGAGTTGTTCCATTGAAATATATTCTGACATTAAATTTTTCCAGTGTGAGATATGTGTGTTATTCCTTGATTTCCAGTTCACGAGGATTGTTTTCTTGGCGATAGTTAGGGCCACGAGAAGTATTTTGCAGTTTGTTTTGCTCAGGTTTATAGATGAGATGTCTCCCAGTAAACAGAGTGATGGGGATAATGGGATGAGGCAGCCCAGGAAAACAGACAGTGACTCAGTTATTTGTTTCCAAAAGTGTTGAACTGGTGTGCAGTGCCAGGTGGCGTGAATGTAACTATCCTGAGTATTTTGCATGCAATGTGGACAGATATCTGTAGTGAAACCCATTTTAAACATTTTGTGCCCAGTGTAGTGAATTCTGTGAAGTATTTTATATTGTATTAGTTGTAAATTTGTATTTTGGTCATAAAATATATATTAGTACAGATTTTGGTCCAGAAGTCGGCATCAGGAGTGATAGCCAAGTCAAATTCCATTTTATTATTGGTATGGTTATTATTTCAGAGTGTGATATTATGCTACATATTTTTGAGATTAATTTATTTGAGGAGGTGATATTAATTAACTGTGAGGTTGGGGGAGGTAATTCCAAATGTGTGGCCTTAATGTTGAATTTTGTTTGAAGGATGATTTAAGTTGTAGATATTCCAGAAAGTGATTTTTCCCGATGCCGTACTTCTGAACCAAATGGGGGAATGAAACCAGGGTATTGTGATTAAAGATGTGTTTCAAATGAGTGATGCCTTTAGTGGACCATGTGTGGAGATTTAAAGGCTTATTACTGCTTAGAATGTCCAGATTATTCCATATAGGGGTGAAATTTGAGGGTGCAAAAGTGACATTAGTGATTTTGTGGAATTTCCACCAGGCTGTCAGAGTTTCTGCTATTGTTACCATTTTGAAGCAAGGATGGGGTTTGATTGATTGGCTGAGAAATGGTAGGTCTGAAATCTGGATGTCCTTACATACTGTCTGTTCTATGTCTAACCATGTGTTGTCTGAGTGAGTGGGGTGGATCCATTTAAGAATGTATTGAAGTTGGTTTGCTAGTGAGTAGTGAGAAAATTTGGAGCTTCAAGTCCTCCTTGTTTTTGTGTTTGTTGTAAAGTGGCCAGTTTTATTCTTGGTGTTTTATTTTTCCAGTAAAATTTAGTAACGAGTGAGTCAAGAGATTTGAACCAGGAGTGGGTGGGTTGAGATGGAATCATTGTGAATAGGTAATTTATTTTAGGAAGAATTGTCATTTTAACTGTTGCTATTCTGCCCATGAGTGACAGTGGTAGTTTCATCCAGCGGAGGAGGTCGTCGGTTATTGTTTTAAGTAGTGGAGTGAAGTTGAGTGTGAACAGCTCTGACAGCCTGGAGGAAATATGTATTCCCAAATAAGTGATGACACCAGTGCTAAAGGAATAGGTGGTGTGTGGCCTGCCCCATCCCAACTGTTACTGTCTAATGGAAGGATGAATGATTTGTTCCAGTTAATTGAGTAGTTAGAGATTTTGGAGAATGTGTCTATAATTTTAATAGTTTCCTGTAACGATGAATATGGCTTTTGGAGGAAGAGCAATATATCATCGGCATAAAGACTGATTTTGTGATGGGTATTGAGTGTTTGGATTCCTTTTATGATGGTATTCTGACGAATGGCAGCAGCTAGCGTTCAATGAAAATGATGAAAAGTGAGGAGAGAGTGGACATCCTTGCCTTGTCCCCCTGTGCAGTGTGAAGCTGTGAGAGGTGTGTCCATTGGTGATGACAGTGGCTGTAGGTGCAGTGTATAGAATTTTGACCCAGTTAATAAATGACTCCCCAAAACCAAATCTTTTAATGCACTTAAGAGAAATGTCCAATTTACTTTATCGAATGCTTTTTCTGCCTAAGGAGGCGATGATGGTTCGGGTTTGTTGTAATGATGAGTAGTTGATTAAATTAAACAGTCTGCGTGTGTTAGTGTATGAGTGTCTACCTTTGATAAAGCCGGATTGATCTGGGTGAATTATAAATGGAGTGACTTTTTCTAATCTATGAGCTAGTGCCTTTGTGATGATTTTAATGTCTACATTGAGGAGGGAAATGGGACGGTAGCTTGATGGAAGAGTTGGATCTTTGTTTGGTTTGAGGAGAAGTGATATACAGGCTGTATTCATGCTTGCTGGGAATTGCAAATGTTGTTTTATTTCTGTTATCATCTTGTGAAAAAGTGGAGCTATGATGAACCAAAAGTGTTTATAGAACTCTGCAGGGTAGCCATCAGGTCCGGGTGCTTTGTTATTGGGCATGAGATGGAGGGCAGTACAAAGTTCATCCTGTGTTAATGGGGAGTCAAGTGTGTTATTTTGTTCTTTGTTAATCTGTGGTAAATCAATGCTGTTGAGAAATGAATGGATGTCTTCTGGGTGTGGGTCCTTTTCAGATGAATAAAGTTTGGCATAAAAACTTCTGAAGATTTTATTGATTTCATCGGGTGAATTTGTTGGATTCCCTGTTGAGTCTTTGATGATTGTGATTGTAGTTTTTTCCTTATTTTGTTTAATTTGACTTGCCAAATATTTACCAGATTTATTGCTATGGTGAAAATGTTCTTGTCTAAGTCTGTGTATTAGGAATTGAATTTTATTATTTATTATTTCATTTATTTGTAATTTATATTTTCTCAATTCGTTTTGAGTTTCCAATGTTGGGTTGCTTGCATTAATGATTTCAAGTTGGTTGATTTGTTGGTCCAATTCAGCTTCTTCTTTTTTTTCTTTCTTTTTTTTGTCGACGGAAAATGAAATGATTATTCCTCTTAAAACTGCTTTCCCTGTTTCCCATAGAAGGGTCGGTGATGACTCTGGGGAATCATTTATTTCTAGGAAGGATGCCCACTCTTTTTTAATCAGACTGTCAAACTGAGGGTCTTTGAGAAGAGACGTATTGAAACGCCATCTAGTGATTGGTTTATGTATGTTAATTCTATTCCATGTAAATGTTACGGGAGCATGGTCGCTGATAATTATAGGGTGAATCTTTGAGTCTGAAATATCCGATATAATTGAATTGCTGTTAAGGAAGAAGTCAATGCGTGAGTATGAACGGTGAACCGGAGAGAAGAATGAGTATTCTCTTGCGTTGGGGTTCTGTAATCGCCAACTATCGCCAAAACCACAATCCCTCATGAACTGTTTGATTGTTTCTGTGGATTGCCAGGTACGTTTTTTATTTGTAATATTAGATCGGTCTACTGATGGGTCGATAACTGTATTAAAATCGCCTCCCATTATGACTGGACAGTTGCAAATGTTTGAGAGAGATGAAAAAAAATTATGAAAAAAGGATGGATCATCAGAGTTTGGGCCATAAACATTACAGATTGTGACTGGACTATTGTTGACGGATATGTTAATAATGATAAACCGGCCTTCTGGGTCAGTGATGGTGGAGCTCTTGAAGGACCGGGGGTCATGTGACCTCTGGTGAGGGCGAGCGGCTGAGTTCTGATAGTTTTCTGACGGTCTCGGTGGATGTGCCGTACGGATGCGGTCCAGCCGAGAGGTGATGAAGGCGAGGATGAGAGGATCCTAGACGGGCGATGAAGATGAAAGATGGCGGGTTTAGCTCAACGTGGCGCTTTAAGAGAGCGTTGCATTTGTGTGTTTTCGTGTGTTACAATAGGTGTGTGTGTACAACCAGAACTACAAAAGGGACTACAAACACACAAAGTATTGGACTCACACTGACGTGCACACACACACACGTGCGGGACGCCGTGGTCACGGAGATGTGGAGTCACATGGAGCCCAGAGAAATGTGTGAGCTTCTCCATTCCAACTGCACATCACAGGGTGGACGGTCGTCAGGGCGAGAGAAAACCTATTTACTCACACACACACACACACCAACACAAACACACACACTTTGTGTCAAGGTTGCCAAGTTCTAATGACTAACCACCGTTTGCAAAGCAGACAACTCCAGCCAGACGAGTGAAACAATCGGCCGGGGGTCGTTTGAGAGAACACCATTTGCCAAATGGACTTCTGCCTCAATGAACTCTGACTGACAGCAGCTCACCAGGGGGCGCGTCGGGATGACGCAGGACGACGTTCACCTCCTGCAGGATCATAAATGACATCCGGCCAACAGACCAGGAGGATTTTCCACAACGACGCTGAGGCCGTCAGTTATTCATGCGGTCGATTTGGTTTTTAATACCGAGAGGCGGCGCCGCTGCTCGCCATGTTGGTGCCCTAAGCATAAGTCCTCCCCCCCCCCCCCCCCCTGAGATAGGAAAGGGCACCCATGGCAAGCTTGAGAAGTTGAATGTGTATTTGTTTGTTTTGTGTGTGTGTGTGTGTGTGTGTGATGGGGGGCACCATCGTAACTATTTCTGAGCGATTAGATATATCTCTTGTTCTGACTTGTATCCACGCCTAAAAGGTGCCTGATATTTCTATACTGAAATAATATCGGCATTATAATTATTATGTCGTTGAAGATCTATACCAGTGGTCCCCAAACTAAGGCCCGCCTCCACATTTGGCCCGGCCCCCCTGAACTGTGAAGATCCCGGAAAGGGTTTTTAATATTTGGTTATGTGACTTTCTGGAAAACAATACATGTTTACATGTCGGCACCCTGCGATCGTCACACAGGGGAAAGTGATGTGGCCCTCACGGGGGAAAGTTTGGGGACCCCTGATCTATACGATTACACTCTTATCAATACCAGCAATTCTACACCATAAAATAGCGATATTGTTGACGTACTAAGTTTTGAGCCCTTTTTAATGCCACAGTTTGGGCATAAAACGAAAAAGCTTTTGCACCAGCGAGCCAAGAAAAGAGCCGAAAACACACGTCGTAACGCCTTTAACCTTGAATCTAAAGCAGTTAGCAGTTTTGACATCTGCCCCCGTGTGCTAAATAACCGAAGTCCCGACCACAACTCACCGCTGTCCAGCTGACAATAATGAAACCGGTTTATTTATCTTTTCTCTCTACTCCCACACGAGACACACAACTTCTGTTTCTACAAACTCCCTGCGTCGTAACTTCTCTGTTTCTGTGTCTCCCGTGTCTCTGAGTAACCTTCGCTCGCGGAGAGGAGAGCAGCACATGCGGGCGGCAGCCAGGCGTTCCTCTGCGTGCGTCAGCAGGCGACGCCATCGCCGCTCCGGCTCTGCCAGATGCATTACAGCAGCGCCGCTCGCCATCGCTAACGGCTCCCTGCTGGACGGCCGGCTCCCCCGCTCCTCCCTCTCAGCTGGTCGCTGCTTTTCTCAGGACTTTGCAACTCCACTGCCTACAAAGCCCTTTTCCCACTGCATACACCTACCCTGAACCCTACCCTGAACCCTTAACCCTGAGCATGACCTTTACCCCTAAACCTACCCTTAAGCCTAAACCATGACCCTTACCCCTGAACCCGACCTTTACTCCTAAACCCTAACTATAAACCTACCCTGAAACCTACGCTTAACCCTTAACCCTGAGCATGACCCTTACCCCTAAACCCTACCCTGACCATAAACCTACCCAGAACCCGATACCTTTACCCCTTAACCCTGACCATGACCCTTACCCTTAAGCCCTACCCTGACCATAAACCTACCCAGAACCTGATACCTTTACTCATAAACCATGGTACTTACTCCTAAACCCTGACCATGACCCTTACCCCTAAACACTACCTTTACTCCTAAACCATGACCCTTACCCCTAAATCCTGACCCTTAACCCTGACCATGACCCTTACCCCTAAACCCTAACCATAAACCTACCCTGAACCCTACCTTTACCCCTAAACCTTGACCCATATCCCTAAACCCGAACCATAAACCTACCCTGAACTCTACCCTTGACCCTTACCCCTGGACCACACCTTTACCCCTAAACCCTGGCCATGACCCTTACCCTTAAACCCTGACCATAAACCTACCCTGATCCCTACCTTTACCCCTAAACACTGACCCTTACCCCTAAACACTGGCCCTTACCCCTAAACCCTAACCATGACCCTGACCCCTAAACACTGACCCCTAAACCCTAACCCTATCCTTTTACCTGCAGTATTCCAACACGTGCACTTCCCGGGGACAGATTGCTCCACCGGGTCTTGAACGTTGCTCAGCGTGGATTGACGTAACGTTCTGGTAGCTTCACAGCCGCTGTGTGGTGATGCTAGGATGCCAGATGTGTTGGGTAGTAGTTGAACCATTGGAAGGTTAACACCTCTGCATCTGAGAGCACTAACTTCATATTTAGACAAGTGTGTTTCAGGTCCCCCATCACAGATATGATGGTGCACATTTGGTCCTGAATGCTGTTTCTCTGAAGTATTTCAGCCCTCTGCATCATTTGATGCGGCCCCTGACGGCTTGAAAGACATATGATCACCTTTTCTTAAAGAAATGGAATGAAAAATATCCTATGCTTTTATTTTGAAGTTTTCAAATTAAATGTATTTATGTTATATTGGAGAAAAGTTCTTATGTACTGGTAGACTCGAATAAACAATCGAATGCAAATAGAGTTATTTAACAATATGTTGGAGTAGTTCATAGTTCGTGTTTCAGTTACACTGGCCCTTTAAGAGGGCGACCATGATGTGACCCACAGTGAACGGACTCCCACCAACACCTTAACTACACCAGACACGTTGGTGAAGAGACTTCTAGAGGGTCTGGTTCCTGGTCCTGAAGAGCAGTTTTTCATCCATGCACAAAGGAGATCTTTAAGATCATAACCACGAGGAGTTTGACCTTGACCTCACCACACGGACAACTTGGTACGAATCCAATCAACGGCTGCATTGTGTCAAAGTGCGGGAGTGGAGCGAGTTGCAAAAAAATATGTTGTAAAGCTCTCCGGAGTGAGAGGGCGTCTAATAAAGGGGCCTCTCGTAAAGTACACACTTTAATTTGACTTGATACCCTAAACCTGATGTTCGCCACACGTCTAATACATGTCATAACGGGGTTGGCGGTTGGAGTTGTTGGTTAGATTCCCTCTCACCACATTGGGACTGCCTCATCCCACGTCTCCTCGGTGCTTGTCGGCGTCCTTTCTCTCTCCGGACCGTCGTCAGCGGCGATGAAGAGAAACCACCAGAGAGAAGACGAGGATGGAGGAATCATCAGAAACATCACCGCCATCAAACCCTGAGAGAAAAAACCTCTGGATGGACTTTCTGTCTTCTGACTTCACACAGATTCTGTTGCTGGGCGGTGTTGGGCGACTTGCATGAAGATTTAGAGGTAGGACGGGATCTCCATTTCCTGTTGTCCCAGATGGTCTCGAGGGAATATTTCCATTGACAGGAAATCTGCCAAAGCATTTAATGTGCGTTACGTATAGTCTCTCTTTGCCCCGTAACCACTATTTAGGGAGTCGGAAAAGCCCTAAAAATGAATCACGACTAATGGCTCCTCTGCACCTTTAAGAGACGTGAACCTGATGAACTGGCACACTCTGTCTTCGAGGGACGAGCTGTACGACTCCCGGTTTCCACCTGAGTGGATTTCAGTTCACGCTGCTATCAGAAAAGATGGATGTTCTTTAATGTTTTTGATTTGGATTTGAAGAACCATTTAAAAAGTTGATAGGACTTGTTGATAGGACTTGTTTAACAAAAAAGAAAAGAAAGAAAGGGCATTATGTCTTTTTCTCAACCCGGATGTGAACGTTGTCCACCTGAATGAAAACAAGGAGAGATGATCAAGAAACCACCATGGGGGATCTGGGGGATCTGGTTTTACTTGTGATTTGTAAGAAGCTCAAACACCAACACGATGTAGCTATCTGACATGACATGGACACTTGTCATCCTCTTCCACTTCCTCTCTCTCTCTCTCTCTTTTTTCTTCTTCCTTGTGTTGATCAGCCTATATGAGTGTATTGATGGGAAAACAGGAAGGAAAGACCGCCTCTCGCTTCATCCGATTGGCTGCCTTGGGCCTCCTGCTTGATCCTATTGGCTGCCTTGGGCTTCCTGCTTGATCCTATTGGCTGCCTTGGGCCTCCTGCTTGATCCAATTGGCCGGCTTGGGCCTCCTGCTTGATCCTATTGGCTGCCTTGGGCTTCCTGCTTGATCCTATTGGCTGCCTTGGGCCTCCTGCTTGATCCGATTGGCTGCCTTGGCCCAGTGTGACATTGATGCGCGGAGGAGCTTAAAGTTGGGAATATTTTAACTTTTAAGTGCGCCTGAAAAACGCGAGAAAAACACGCCGTGCGTCATCGTTTTTCTATTTTTTAGAAATGTTCCCATATCCATTGTGAGGTCAAAGGTCAAAGGTCAGGGATGTCGTATGTGTCCAGATTGTAAAACCCTCTGAGCAGGATTTGTAATTTGTGATATCGGGATTTGCAAAATAAACAAAATTGAAAATGTATCTGAGCAATTTTTCCTTAAATTAGGAAATAAAAGTGATTAAACCATGAGTTTTAAACTGTAAATAAGACATAGGGGTCTCAAGAACACCAAAAGAAAAATATATTTATAAATATGTGTAGGGAGTTTGTCATATGCGACATCAGGCTGTATAAAATATATTGAATTGAAGAATTCGCAGTGTAACGTCACGAATCTAGAAACATCCATTCTCTCTGATGCAACACGTGCGAAAGAGAATCTGTAAATTACACAGGACACGAGCGGGTAATTTGAGGCTCTAAAGACGAGAAGGAGTTAGATTAGAGGCGCTGCTGGTGACAAAAGCCTTTTGTTTTCTGCACCGAAGGTTTGGTTAAACAGGACGCTGTGAGATTGGAAGGCAGCCGGACCGCAACGGGACGAGATGTATAAGTTTAGGACAATTACGTTGCTTCCTGACTGCGTTTGTGCAATTAATACCCGACGGAGGCTTTGGAGTTTTAATTATTGGTATCAGATTATTTTTTAAAAGGTTGTGAGTCAAGGAATAGGAACTTCATGAAGTGAGCGTGACACGGAAGTGTGAAGAAAGTGGAATCGGTCCAAATGTCATCACTTAGGTCTAGAATACCAGATATTGTTGGATAAATGTTTTAAAAGAAGCTTGAAGGCTGTCTGCTGGAGGTGAGTCTTCATGCCCGAGTGGATCGGATTGGTTTAAGCTTCAAGGGGGTTTGGGACCACGGCGCACCCCAGGACCGGACCCCTTCTACGTCTCCTGGTTTTCGTGTTGTCGTCGTTCATAAACATTTGTTTATACTTCTCAGTTGTCCGAGCTCCAGCTGTTGAGCTTCTTCATGAACGTGATCCCCAAACCGTGGCTTTGTGATCAGCTTATGGCAGTCCCTGGTCTGATGGGGGTCTTGGGGTCTTGGATAATCGACATGTCAGGGTGTTGTCGGTCCCTGGCCCGATGGGGGCCTTGGGTTCTTGGGGTCTTGGGGTCTCGGTTAAGCGACATGTCAGGGTGTTGTCGGTCCCTGGCCCGATGGGGGTCTTGGGTTCTTGGGGTCTTGGGGTCTCGGTTAATCAACAAGTCAGGGTGGTGTGTTGTTAGCCCCTGGCCCGATGGGGGTCTTGGGGTGTAGGGGTCTTGGGGTCTTGAGGTCTTGGGTTCTTGGGTTTTTGGGTTCTTGGGGTCTTGGGTTTTTGGGGTCTTGGGGTCTTGGGGTTTCAGTTAATCGACAAGTCAGGGTGGTGTGTTGTTGGCCCCTGGCCCGATGGGGGCCTTGGAGTCCTGGGGTCTTGGGGTCTTGGTTAATCGACATGTCAGGGTAGTGTCGGTCCCTGGCCCGATGGGGGTCTTGGGGTCTTGGGGTCTTGGTTAATGGAGGTGAAGACATTTCATCTCAGACTCTTCGCCCCCCCACCGCCGTGATTCTTCCTCTTCAACTTCATTTCTTTCTCCTCATGTCTTTCAACTCATATCCCACATTCCTTCCTCTTTTCTCCTCCTCCTCCTCCTCCTCCTCCTCCATCGTGCCCCTTCTCTTCCTTTCCTCTAATCTGAGCCCTCTAAACCACATAATGAAGCCCATTCAGGGCTTTCATTGTTTTTAAAAACTCCCATGTGTCCCGATGCCCTCGGAGAGAATCAAAGACGTCGCTGATGTTTGCGAAACCCTTTTTGCTTTTTGCTCGCCACCAAATGTTCAACGTTTACTGATGACATCGTTAGTTTACTGAGGGAGTCACGGAAATACTCAAATATAAAGTAATAAGACGCTGAGTGTGATATACAATAAGAGAGGTCAGTCTGTCTGGTAGAACCGGAGCTGAGTGGGAGACGCTGGAGGAGTCCAGACGCCTGCTGCCCTCCGGCCTCAGAGATGACCACCCAGAACAGATCCTCCTCATGGTCCTCCTCATGTTCCTCCTCATGTTCCTCCTCGTGTTCCTCCTCGTGTTGCTCCTCGTGTTGCTCCTCATGGTCCTCCTCATGTTCCTCCTCATGTTGCTCCTCATGGTCCTCCTCATGCTCCTCCTCATGTTGCTCCTCATGGTCCTCCTCATGTTGCTCCTCATGGTCCTCCTCATGTTCCTCCTCATGGTCCTCCTCATGTTGCTCCTCATGGTCCTCCTCATGCTCCTCCTCATGTTGCTCCTCATGGTCCTCCTCATGCTCCTCCTCATGTTGCTCCTCATGGTCCTCCTCATGGTCCTCCTCATGGTCCTCCTCATGGTCCTCCTCATGTTCCTCCTCATGGTCCTCCTCATGGTCCTCCTCATGGTCCTCCTCATGGTCCTCCTCATGTTCCTCCTCATGTTGCTCCTCATAGTCCTCCTCATGGTCCTCCTCATGGTCCTCCTCATGTTCCTCCTCATGTTCCTCCTTATGGTCATTCCTCCTCATGGTCCTCCTCATAGTCCTCCTCATGGTCCTCCTGATGGTCCTCCTCATAGTCCTCCTCATGGTCCTCCTCATGGTGATTCCTCCTCATGTTCCTCCTCATGAGGGGGAGAGAGAGAGGAAGTGAGAGAGAGAGTAAGAGAGAGACGAAGAGAGGGAGGAAGAGAGAGATAGGGATATAGAGAAAGAGGGAGATAGGGAGAGAGAGAAAGAGAGAGAGAGAGAGAGAGAGAGAGGGAGGAAGAGAGAGAGAGAGAGAGGAAGAGAGAGACACAGAGAGAGAGAGAGAGATCTCCAGCTGTGGTTTGATTCTCATTGTGAGATGATAATGTCACTAATGCCTGGAGAGGAGCTCACAGCTGGGAGGATGCAGCACAAAGAGTATAACTGTGTGTGTGTGTGTGTGTGTGTGTGTGTGTGTGTGTGTGTGTGTGTGTGTGTGTGTGTGTGTGTGTGTGTGTGTGTGTTTGTGGATGTGTGTGTGTGTGTGCGTGTGTGTCAGTCTCCTAACTTTGGGAGTGTGGTGAGTAATGTTTCTGGATTGTGATATTGGTGCTTCAGAGTGTGTCTTAGTGTGTATTAGTGTGTATTAGGGGAGTTAAAAGTAAACGTGGGTTCCTCTGCAGACCTTCTGTTCTGACGGGACACGGGGACTTTGCCCCTCCTTCCCTTTTCGGTCTGTTTTACTTTTATTCCGAGCAATTTAAAAACATCATGCAAATATTAAGTTTCACAAGCATCTTGGGAAAATGAGATCAAACATAATGAAAGAGAAAGAAATACACAAAACGTGATCCAGTTGAGAACACGCCGTGACTCACTGCATCCAACACGCCGTGACTCACTGCATCCAACACGCCGTGACTCACTGCATCCAACACGCCGTGACTCACTGCATCCAACACGCCGTGGCTCACTGCATCCAACACGCCGTGACTCACTGCATCCAACACGCCGTGGCTCACTGCATCCAACACGCCGTGACTCACTGCATCCAACACGCCGTGGCTCACTGCATCCAACATGCCGTGACTCACTGCATCCAACACGCCGTGGCTCACTGCATCCAACACGCCGTGACTCACTGCATCCAACACGCCGTGACTCACTGCATCCAACACGCCGTGACTCACTGCATCCAACACGCCGTGGCTCACTGCATCCAACACGCCGTGACTCACTGCATCCAACACGCCGTGGCTCACTGCATCCAACACGCCGTGACTCACTGCATCCAACACACCGTGTCAGCGAACAACGAACACGCTCCAGAACACGTCTCTGAAGAAGGTAGAAAACAATACCTATTATAATATCGTTCTATATGTATTAATTTACAGCACAGGTGTCAAACACACGGCCCGCGGGCCAAATCCGGCCCGCCGCATCATTGTATGTGGCCCCTGACGACCTGAAAGACACACGATCCCCTTTTCTTAAAGAAATTGAAGAAAAATATCCTGCGCTTTTATTTTGAAGGTTTAAAAATTAAATGGATTTATGTTCTAATATTAGAGAAATGTTCTTATGTACAATATTTGTACACTCAAATTAACAATAATCAAATGCAAAGAGAGTTATTTAACAATATGTTTGAGTAGTTTATAAAGTTCCACCGGCCCTTTAAGAGGCGGCCATGACGCTGATGTGGCCCACGGTGAAAATGAGTTTGACGCCCCTGATTTAAAGCAAAAGACTTCCTCTATATACATGTGCAGCATCAAAATAAACTATTTGTACAATATATATTTGTATGTTAATCACGCCCTTCTCCCCGATTGAGCTCTCCCTCCAGTGGCGGCTCTGAATTGACATGTGGTGACCCTGAGGGTGGGAGGGGTCATAACAATCAATTCCTAGAGTATATCCAGCCTCCCCCGCTCTAACAGGACCCACGTGTCTCGTTCCTCTCTCCTCGTATGCCAATTTCCGTCTCTTTTTGCCGTCGTCTCCCACACACACACACACACACACACACACACACAGGCCCGAATCCCACCGTGCACATTGCACAGGCTCTAATTCAATAAAGCTGAGTAAACCGGAGCTCTCCCAGCGGAGGATGATTAGAGGAGCCCTGCCTCTCGTGAGGGAGGGTCTCCTCACGGTCGCTACGGTAACCACTTCAGGTTCTGGAAGGTAGAAGAAGAGTCGATGCCGGAAATCAGGATCCGGAATGAGGAGGATTGAGTTTAACAATATTTTATGGCAAGAAGTTTAACAACCAATGGAAGCTCACGGTGGTGGGTGGGTAGTGGTCCAGGCTCCACAGGTACGAGCTAACGCTAACGAGTGTTGCTGGCTAACGGAGGTCAAGAGGAAAGAGAGACTCCTCCCAGCACAAAGAGGTATCAGTCAGCAGCCAATCAGCTGTCCTCAAAAGTTAGTCCTTTGTTATTAAGATAAGATAAAATAAGATAAGATAAGATAATCCTGTATTAGTCCCACAGTGGGGACATTTCAGAATGTGTTATTCAGTCCTGCATCAACTTCTCGTTGGCTAAAAGTCATCTATCAAAATGGAGAGGTCAAAGGTCACAACGTCACTTCCGGTCAGACTACTAAAATAGGCCACGAGGACGAGGCCACGAGGAGGACAAGGAGGAGGCCGCGAGGACGAGGAGATCGAGGAGGAGGCCGCAAGGACGAGGAGGAGGCCGCGAGGACGAGGAGGACGAGGAGGAGGCCGCGAGGACGAGGAGGAGGCCGCGAGGAGGGCAACCCTTCAGCATCAGTGACTCTAATAAAAATGGAAGCTGTTCATCAGATCAATCCAGCTCACACACGAACTACAGACGTGTGAATTGAGAAGAGAGAACCAGAATAATACGACCGGTTTGGCGGTTCCCTCACAGGAAGGCGAAAGAGGGGGGGCTTTGGGGGCGGGGGGGGCTGGGTTCAGACGACGGGGGAACGGCCTCAGACTTCGTGGGTCCACGTTCCCGAGGTCAGACGCGCCTCCTTCGGGCGGTCGCTGCTCAGGAGACTCGTGGAAAGTCACATTTTGGTTCCTTTCCCCCTTAAAGGGGCCCGCCTCAAAAAAATGAAAAATTACATATATTTGTGTCCCAGCGGTTTCACACGAAAAACTCAAAACTGATTGAAAAAGTCCTGTGTAGAATGCATTCTTCACTAATGACCCGGCGAGGTGTCGGGGGCGGAGCTTCGAACGAGGGGGGCGGAGCTTCGGACGAGAGCTTTTTTAAACCGACTAAAATCGTGACTGACGTGACACACACACAACCGGGCTCCACGTGCCACAGCACACATACGCACACTGACAACGACACACCCTATTTCCACTTCTCTCCCTCGCCCATACACACACACACACACACACACACATTAGGGGAGGCAGTAGGCTGTTGATTTAGTGTTGCCAGGGGAACCCGGGACTCAGGGATTCTGTGGTCCAGATGTGTTTCATGAACAACAAGGGGGGACTTCCTGGTTCCTGGAGGACTCGGTGCTCGTCAAACTTGTGTGTGTGTGCGTGTGTGTGTGTGTGTGTACGCATTGAAATGGTCGTCAGCTGTAACCCCACCGGCATGTGTGTGACATCATAAAAGATTTTTCACATGTATCTTTTTTTCAGACCCACCCAGTAGGACAGGACATTTACTTCTCTCATCTTCTCACGAAAACGAGCCAATTGTGTGACACACCCACAGACAGACACACACACGCACGCACACACACACACACACACACACACACGCACACACACACACACAGATTGGGGAAAGCCTGTGAGGGGCGGATGACGGAGACTCAGAAACGAAGCGAAATGGTCCGATCGAGGGGAGAAAGAGGCCTGTGAGCGGTCACACACACACACACACGCACACACACACACACACACACACAGACGCACACACACAAGCACACACACACGCACAGAGAAGACGTCACTGACAACTCTAAAGACCTCAGACCGTCCTGGTGAAATCGTTTTCATTCGGCATTTAGAACAACTTTTTTGCAGTTCCCGATTCACGCGGCCACCCAAGAGTCCACGGAGTCCTGAGTCCTGAGTCTGGAGTACTGTGTCTGGAATACTGTGTCTGGAGTACTGTGTCTGGAATACTGTGTCTGGAATACTGTGTCTGGAATACTGTGTCTGGAGTACTGTGTCTGGAGTAGTGTCTGGAATACTGTGTCTGGAATACTGTGTCTGGAGTACTGTGTCTGGAGTAGTGTCTGGAATACTGTGTCTGGAATACTGTGTCTGGAATACTGTGTCTGGAATACTGTGTCTGGAATACTGTGTCTGGAGTAGTGTCTGGAATACTGTGTCTGGAGTACTGTGTCTGGAGTAGTGTCTGGAATACTGTGTCTGGAGTACTGTGTCTGGAATACTGTGTCTGGAATACTGTGTCTGGAATACTGTGTCTGGAGTACTGTGTCTGGAATACTGTGTCTGGAGTACTGTGTCTGGAATACTGTGTCTGGAATACTGTGTCTGGAGTACTGTGTCTGGAATACTGTGTCTGGAGTACTGTGTCTGGAGTAGTGTCTGGAATACTGTGTCTGGAGTACTGTGTCTGGAATACTGTGTCTGGAATACTGTGTCTGGAATACTGTGTCTGGAGTACTGTGTCTGGAATACTGTGTCTGGAGTACTGTGTCTGGAATACTGTGTCTGGAGTACTGTGTCTGGAATACTGTGTCTGGAGTACTGTGTCTGGAATACTGTGTCTGGAATACTGTGTCTGGAGTACTGTGTCTGGAATACTGTGTCTGGAGTACTGTGTCTGGAATACTGTGTCTGGAGTACTGTGTCTGGAGTACTGTGTCTGGAATACTGTGTCTGGAATACTGTGTCTGGAGTACTGTGTCTGGAGTACTGTGTCTGGAATACTGTGTCTGGAATACTGTGTCTGGAATACTGTGTCTGGAGTACTGTGTCTGGAGTACTGTGTCTGGAATACTGTGTCTGGAGTACTGTGTCTGGAATACTGTGTCTGGAATACTGTGTCTGGAGTACTGTGTCTGGAATACTGTGTCTGGAGTACTGTGTCTGGAGTACTGTGTCTGGAATACTGTGTCTGGAGTACTGTGTCTGGAATACTGTGTCTGGAGTACTGTGTCTGGAGTACTGTGTCTGGAATACTGTGTCTGGAATACTGTGTCTGGAGTACTGTGTCTGGAATACTGTGTCTGGAGTACTGTGTCTGGAGTACTGTGTCTGGAATACTGTGTCTGGAATACTGTGTCTGGAGTACTGTGTCTGGAGTACTGTGTCTGGAATACTGTGTCTGGAGTACTGTGTCTGGAATACTGTGTCTGGAGTACTGTGTCTGGAGTACTGTGTCTGGAATACTGTGTCTGGAGTACTGTGTCTGGAGTACTGTGTCTGGAATACTGTGTCTGGAGTACTGTGTCTGGAATACTGTGTCTGGAGTACTGTGTCTGGAATACTGTGTCTGGAATACTGTGTCTGGAGTACTGTGTCTGGAGTACTGTGTCTGGAATACTGTGTCTGGAGTACTGTGTCTGGAGTACTGTGTCTGGAGTACTGTGTCTGGAATACTGTGTCTGGAGTACTGTGTCTGGAGTACTGTGTCTGGAGTACTGTGTCTGGAATACTGTGTCTGGAATACTGTGTCTGGAATACTGTGTCTGGAATACTGTGTCTGGAATACTGTGTCTGGAGTACTGTGTCTGGAATACTGTGTCTGGAATACTGTGTCTGGAATACTGTGTCTGGAGTACTGTGTCTGGAATACTGTGTCTGGAATACTGTGTCTGGAATACTGTGTCTGGAGTACTGTGTCTGGAATACTGTCTGTGAAGGAAGCAGCTGCTCCTGTTATCTCCGCTCAATCTAAACATTTACGTCCCTTTAGTCCCGGATGTGTTGGCGCTTCACGGAGCAGCAACATGAAGAGGTGATCCCGGAGAGGACTCCCGTCTTCATGCGTCTGAAGTTACTACCAGGAACTTTTTTACATGTCTCAAATAAATACTGATATATCTTTTGCTTGGAAAACAAAGACGGATTAACTTTACAACGTTAGTAGAGTTTTGAGTCCAGCTCAAGCATCGCATCATCTGCATGTAATCCAGGGTTTCTGTCCTCCGGTGGCAACGAGGCTTTAAGAGTCGCCCGTGTCCTGCGTGGGTATCGACTCCTCAAGCCGTCACTTTGTTTAAATGCACTTATATGTGAAAAGGTTTGATTCCAGTTCCTTAAATGTATATATTTGGCTCAACAGGCAGACCACCCCTCCCCCTCCCCCTGCAGGACCCAACAGCTTCTTCATCTCCTCCTCATCACGTCTGAGGTCCTTTGTGGGCTCACCGCCATGTTATATATATGCACATACCTGCTCCTATGTATATATACATATATATATATACATATATATATACATATGTATATATACATATATATATATTCATATATATGTATACATATATGTATATATACGTAGATATGTATATATACATATGTATATATACATATATATGTATATTCATATATACATATATATGTATATATATGTATATATATTCATATATTTATAAATATATATATATAATATATATGTCAGTGGCGGGCCGTGCATTTTCTATCTAGGCCTTCAATGCCGTCTTACTACAGCTGAACAACCTAATGTAAGATATTAGTTCACCAGTGTTCCGGTGCGGGGCTTTTATTGTGAAGGAACAGACGGAAAAAGATAAAGTTGTCGTGTTTCTTGTGTTATTAAGTAACGTAAAACCCTCAGTTACACTGAGAATTCAGAGAATCGTATCGTACATGTATATGTCTATTTCTATCGATGTATGTGTGTATTTATACACACACATACATCGATATAAATATGATGAAGATGAAAGTTCCTGTTTACCCAAACACATGACACAATTAATGAGTCTTTTCAATATGTCCCTCTTGTTCTTCACCTGTTCATTGTGCAGCTCCGTTGCCGCTTGTTCGTTGATCTGTAGATCCGCTCCGTGTCCCCAAAAGTTGTCAAAGCACCGATGCTTGTAGGTGCCGAGTCGTACTCTAGTGCCTCGTTGCTGCCTCGGTTAGACAACTCAAGTTTGCAAAGCCAGTGTGGCTCCCAACACCAAATCGATCACTTGCAACAGGCATCCCCAGCAGTCCGGTGTGCAGAGCTTCTCGGAGCCTGAGCCATCGGTAGCGCTCGTAGTTTGATCTTTGAAAGTGGCGAACGAACCCCTGTCCCGCCTGTGACGGGCTTTGTAGCGTCGGCGTCGGTCTTAAAGTTCGTTGAGAATGGCCTTATAATTATATCCTCGACCAAATCGATATCTTCTCCTCCTTCCGCCATTGTGGGTTGAACAAACAGCTTAGTAGTACGCGAATTATTTCGTTTATCAAATTCAGTTTCCTAGTTCTGAGGGTCTGCATATACCTGCCCATAGACCCCGCCTCTCAATATTGGTAATCCAATCAAAAGACGTGCAGCACTCCGCCTGCTCGCTGCTCCTGTGCCGGTTCCGGGGCCTTCTCGAAGGCCTAGAGGAGCCAACTCTAAAGCTGATTGGTTGACACAACATCGTCATTCCCATTCACTTGAAGCTACCAGCGCCCGCAATGTTGATTCTGAAGGCCTAAGGGCAGATGTTAGCCCCCTGGCAACACACGATGGCTGAATATGATTGGATAAAAGATCTAAGATAAAGACCAGCCCTCCAAATCTCAACCTGGGGCTAGCAGCAGCGCAACCAAGAGTAACGCTATGAAATTAAGAGAAAAACTCTTGCTCTGGGAAATAAGTGAATACATATTTGTGGGCAAATATATTTAGAAAAAAATATATATTCTGATGATGTTTAGGCCAGCAGAGAAGGCCTTGCTGGCCCTGACGGCCCGCCACTGATATATGTATATATATATATATATGTATATATATACATATATATATACGTATATATACATATATACGTATATATATATACATGTATATATATATGTATATATATGTATATAAATATATATAATATATATATATTATATATATATATATATATATTATATATAGAGGCGCCACACATCTGTCTCCCCCCCCCCACACACACACAAACACACACACACAATTAATACCGACCAGGGCTTTGGGCGTGAAGCCTGTGTGCGATGAGAAAGGTCACGCCGCTTCAGAGCCGCTGCTCCGCTTCACACAGATTCCCATGATGCAACATCTCAATTGACCACACATGTGAGCCGCTCCGGAGCGCCTAAGTGATGCGACGCTCGCCGCCTGGTCAGTGTGCGAGCGGAGGGGCGGAGCACGCGCTGCAGGATGACGTCATGCAGCGGCACGATGATCGCAAACAGAAAGGGTACACCTGTAAAACACCTCCAGAACAAGCAGTACTATCTCCTCTACAGTATATTTACTATACATGTTTCATATTAAGTCTGGGAATAGAGAGTTTAAGAGTTTTGCCCGGCAACTGAAAAATTACTGCACATACCTGATCCTGAGCTATACAAGAACAAATGTAATTTAAATATTATATTTCTCATTTAATTCCCAAATACGTCTTTCCTAAGGTGTCAAAGGTATTTCCTTAATTCCTCCCCTGTGTGTGTGTGTGTGTGTGTGTGTGTGTGTGTGTGTGTGTGTGTGTGTGTGTGATCATGTATGTGCACGTTACACATGTGCACACCCGTGTAGACGTGTATCTGAACCATAAATACACACACACTGCGTCATGGACTTTCACTTGACAGAAAGCTCTCCAAACGTCAGCTCCCCCCCCCCCCCCCCCCACACACACACACAGTGAGGAGCCAATTACTGGTGGTCACGTTTGTGCGTGATGTAGTGTGTGTGTGTGTATGTGTGTGTGTGTGTGTGTGTGTAAAAGTGCCTGAGAAGTGTGGGTCCGCGTTTAAGTGAAGGACGCGGGCAAGTGAATGAGTGTGTGTGTGAGTGTGTGAGTGTATGAGTGTGTGTGTGTGTGTGTGTTTGTGTGTGTGTGTGTGTGTGTAGAAAGGGCTGTTGTGGGGGTTGCTGTGTCTGTATGGTTTCTCGGGTTCAGCCCTAACACCAGCAGACGTCATGACACCTTAATAACCCTCACACACACACACGCACACACACACACACACACACGCCTACACACACACACACACACGCACACTGAGGCTGTGTCTACTCCCGGACACTTGAGCACTTGGATGCCTTTCAGTGCTTCGGGCGCCACACTGACACAACCAGCAGCATTCAGTGCACTGAAAGGACCCGGATGGCGCTCTGCAAACGGGCAAAACATGCAATGTAAACGATGGACACGACTCGCCCTAAACGGCCGCCATCTTGGCTTCGTAGCGGAAGAGGAGGAGCCCTTTCGCCAGCTTTTCATTTTATTTCTAAAACAATGGCGGACGAGATGACTACGGTAGCACAAGCGGTAGACCACGGAGGCTCCTGCCGCCATTGTGGAGGTATCGCAGTTTCCACATGGGGAGGAGAAAGGGGCAAACAAGGGACAACAAGAGGGCAAGAAGTGCATTCATTTTGTCACTTTAAGTTTCGCGGGTATCGCAAGCAGATTTGCGTACGTCACTCCCGGCTTAATTTCGCGGGTGCCGTGAACAGATTTGCGTCCGTCACTTCCGCCAAGTGGTTAACGTAAGTGTTCCATTTGAGACAGACTCATCAGACGGAGTGCACTACAGATGTCAGTGCTCTGTATTGCAGTGTACTTCGTAAAGTGTCCGGTAGTAGACACAGCCTATACACACACACACACACACACACACTTTTCGCAACCAATTACTTACTAACTTCAGGTTACAGTGATCAATAGATGAATCATATTGGCGATCGGTGCCCTTTTTGGGGGGTTTGAGCACCTGCCCCTCCCCCATCTCATCCTTCTGTGACTCGTCCTCACGTGTTTCTCATAGCTGGAGAAGTGATCTGAGTCCAGAGAGAAGACGAGAGAGAAGGATTTCAAGTCGACTGCTCCACCCCAAAGCTGTTTCAAACGACTCTGAAACACACTTCCTTTCCCCTTTATACGCACACGTGCACACGCACGTGCACACGCAACGTGCACACGCACGTGCACACGCAGACCCTCCCCAGGTGATGCCTCCGACTCTGCCTAATGTAGCGTGAGGTCATGTTTCTAAGAAAGGATGGAGAGCTCGGAGAGGGAGGGATGGGGGTGTGCGGGGGCGTGAGAGAGAGAGAGAGACCCTGGAGAAAGACAGTGTCCCTGCAGCTGGGTTGCTCGCATGTGTTGTTGCGTTCGATGCCAGATAACCGGGATCCACCGCGCCCCTCCTTGAAATTATCATCGTCATCAGAGCGTTTCACAGAATCCTGCAAGACCTGGATCCCCTTCGGATTCCTTCCCCTGCAACTCCTCCGTGTTTATGGAGCAGAAACTGGACATGAGTGGTACTATAAGTGGTACTATAAGTAGTAGTTAACGCATCATCCTCTCCTCCCTTCCGTCTAGTTTCACTCTCATCCCGTATGAGCCGGAGCACGAGGACAGAGAGAGGCAGCTTCACTGAGGTCCGACGGGAACCTGATCCGGTCTGGCCCAGATCTGTGGAGGGAAATGTCAGAACTGGAGAGAGAGAGAGAGATAGGGATTAGAGGAGCGAGTCTGAAGGAATGTTACAAGCGCACGCCGTCGGTTTGGGCCGCAGGTTTTATTCCACATTTGAAGGTTCAGGGTGGGCGGCGGCAGACCCCCTGGGAGCCGGGTCGGTACCCGGGTATCGCGGGGCCTTTACGGGTCGGCAGAGATCTGCATGTTTAAACACATTCTGCTTTCAGACTGAATCAATGTTCCCCAGTGTGCGTCCTCCAGACCCTCAAACCCAAACACGCCGCTCTGAGACGGGCCTTTTGAACGCGGCGGTGTGTTTACAGTGGGAGGCGATGCATTCTGGGAGCTGCCGCTGACCTCACGCTCCTAAAACAGCTGCTGCTAGGATGAAGGAAAGCACACACACACACGTCACACAAAGGCAGAAAATACCTTCTTTTTCCTGGGAGGGTGTGTGTATATGTATGTTTCTATTTTTAAACCTTCAATTTTAAATGTTTAAGGTGTCATAAAAAAAAAGAGACCCCCCCCCCCTTTTAGTTCAGTGTAGCGGTTGCGCAATAATTTTATATATTCAAAGCTTGAAAACCATACCCTCCATGTGAATGAGGCTTGTACACACATTTAGTAATATGTAAAAATATATATATTTTTAAACCTTCAATTTTATATGTATAAGGTGTCATAAAAAAAGAGCCCCCCCCCCCCCCCCACCTGACGGTTGCGCAATAATTTAATATATTCAAAGCGTGAGAACCATAATCGACACATGAATGAAGCTCGTACACACACACACACATGTAATATGTTGTAAAAACAACAGAAGAGGAACATGTTTATGACAAAGAGCAGATATTTATCTGACAGGACAACTAGTAAGTAATAAGAAGGCCGTTCTTGTTCAGCCTTCTGTAAAAAAAAGAAGTCTATTTAAAGTCTACTGTTGGCTGGTTGTGTAGGTTTCACATAAAAAGCTCCTTACTTGGTGTGTTCGTACGAAGCTTTATCTTTCCTCCAGTCCCTGAAACTCGCTTACAGCATTATCACTTTCTGGCAAGAGTCTCGTCTTTCAGCAAACTGTCTTTTTGTGTGTGTTGCAAGATGTGTCTCGGGGCGGTTGCCATGGTAATGGGAACGCCTGCACACACACACACACACACACACACACACACACACACACACACACACACACACACACACACACACACACACACACACACACACACACACACACACACACACACACAGAAGCTGTGGCTACATGTGGCTCATGTGTGATACATGTGCTGATTGCGCCCTCTGGTGGGTTGACGGTTTGTTTCTGGGCAAAATTTACAAAAATATACTCAGATATCATAATTTTATGAGATTAATAGTAATTTTTTCTCAGGTGAAATTGGCCAAAGTAAATGCTTTTCTATTTTTTTCCTGACCTGCACCTATCTCCCCTTAACCCTCCTGCAAGTGTGTTTCTCAGGTACAGCAGGTACATCTCTGTAGCTCACCACCAACAACATAACAGTTAAATATTTTTTTAGTAGAATGGAGTTATTCACCCCTGCATAGATCAGAGGTCAACCAGGAGAACTCACTCGTTTTAATGAAAAATACATGTTCAAACTATTTTTTAGGTATTGAAAAAATCTAGATATAAGTTGCATTGCTCTACAATAACATGTATTTTCTCCTAAATTGTATTTGCATTTTTAAAACCTTTTTTTAAAATAAATAAATACAGGAGTAAATCAATATAAGTTATAGCTAAACAAGACATTATGAAATAAATATATTTCTTCATCTATTTATAAATTTATTCAAGCATTTATTTATTTATTCCTGTATTTATTTATTTATTTACACATTTATTTAAGCATTTATTCATGCATTTATTTATTTTATACTTAAGTCCTCCATACACCTTTACCTACGAGGTGCAAAATAACCCTAAAGTCAGAGTGAAGTGTTCACGTGTCACGGAAGGAGTAGCACAGGTGTGAACACTCACAGTAACGATGGCCGAGTCCCATTTAGCGGCCTCTATTAGGAACACCTGTGCTCTGAGTCGCGTCGGTCAGACGCCCACGCGCCTGAGGAGACGACCAATCAAGCAGCACATTGGAAACACCTGGTGCAGTTGACCTTCAGCTCAAGGTCTTTAAAAAAAAAAAGGTGCCAGGATGTCGACTTTAGTTGAGTTTCTGTTTTTTCCGTTCATTCTTTTCAGAAAAAGATTTTGTGTACTAATTCTTTGGGGCCAAGAAAATGTTGTGAGCAACATTATTATGACTAGTATTAATTGCTTTTAATGATTTTTATTACTTATTTTTAACAGCATATATATATATGTATATAGGACTATAAACGTAATTTAAAAAAAATCCATATATATCTATATATATATATATACACATATATATGTATATATAGATATAAATATAAAATGAAGTGAAATATGTCTATGATAGAGAATGAGAGATTACGTTAAAGCTGGACAGAAAATATGACGAACAATAAGCAGTACTGGCCTATTCCATTGCCTTTTATCTACGTGAACGTGGAGATCTAGATTACTGAGTGAATGATTACAAATAAATCACAACAATTTCATGGCAAAACTTTCCAATAAGCTCGGCGGAGACGGAGGCCGTGACCAGTGCACCACAGCCAGCCTCCTCTCTTTTAATAGACAACTAATGGAGAAAAATGAATGATGAATCCTAATGAAATATGGGGGACGTGTTTCCAACCATCCATGTCATATAATTTTGACTGTGATGAATTAAAGAAAATTATTGCAAAGTAAAGTGTGTATTCATTGCAGGAGGTATCATTTATCACCTCCTGACCTGTCAGACTACTTAATCAATTAATGCCCGTGCATTAATCCATCTTCAGTCCTTCCATAGAGCGAACAATGGATGTCCAATGGAAGTGGTGATTCATCATAGGCCGACCACTTGAGACAAACAATATGCTCTCTGCATGGAGTCACATGCTACTTTATATGAATACTATATTGTAAATAGTTCGTTTATTATCATATAATTTTAATGACAGTTCAGAAAGGTACAATTAATGGCTGGGAATAAAACATGAATGTGTACACGCAGACTATTTAGGACGATATTACAGTATTAGGTGGCTTGCATGTTCTTGGTTTACTCTCCAACAATAGACTGAAATAAAGATCACAATAGAGGCAACTTTTCTAAAGAGGATGTGCAGGAAAACTCTTTTAACTTTTGGCATGATTTGTGTTACCTTTGTGTGCAGATTTTGTTTTTTTAACTTAAAAAACAAAAGCACATTAATTACAGATTCAGCAGAAATATAACAATGTGCTGCATTCAAATTAAGATGACTTCTCCGCTTGCTGATAGACGGTTGATTATAACAGTTTCTACTCATGGTTGATGCACTTTTTGTAAGTCGCTTTGGATAAAGCATCTGCTAAATGACATGTAATGTAATGTAATACATTCATGATGATGAAGAGGAAGAGTCAACTGATGAGGTAAAACCTGAGGAAAAGGCCCCAGCTAAATGACATGTAATGTAATGTAATACATTTATGATGATGAAGAGGAAGAGTCAACTGATGAGGTAAAACCTGAGGAAAAGGCCCCAGCTGCAATAGAAGCATATTATATATATATATATATGTGTGTATATATGTATATCCATATATATATATATATATATGTGTGTGTTTATATATATGTATATATACATGCACATATATATATATATTTGTGTGAGTGTGTGTATATATACATATATTTATAAATATGTATATATATATATGTGCATGTATATATACATATATATAAACACACATATATATATATATATATATATATATATATATATAAATGTTACAAAAAACAGATCCAACAATTCAAGAGCAGTGAATAGTATGTTCATTTAAACTAAAACGCACAACATTTATTCACATGTATGCATGATACTTCCTCTGGCTGTCGAGTCCGTTGCATTAAAACATGACATTGAATGCATCACGTCCTGCCTGTCAGTGTTAAAATGAACTCAACACTGAGCAGCAGCAATGCAGGTCTCCACATGTCCACTCGCGGGGTCTTCGCTTTTACCACCGAGACAAAATGCCACTAATTTCATCGAGTTCCCGGCACCATAACGAGTGTTTAGTGTGTTTTACCCACAGCGCTGGGAACGCGTCACGTGATCAAATCAGCTGATGGCGAAAAAAAGAGAAAGAAGCGCCGCCGCTCGCGCCGCCCCCTCCGTGACGCTGGGCTCACGCTACGGTACGCCATTAGTGTCTAGCAGCAAAAAGCGCGGACAGTGGAAATAGTCGTATAACAAGAGGTAAGTTCAATTGAGGTCTCACTGTATTATCTCGTAATTTAACGAGTTGCTTTTCCTGATGCGATAGAAGACTCTCCGGAGTTTATTCAGGCAATGTTTCGGCCATTTAGAGCACTGTTTCAGAGGTCGACGTTAGCCTCCTTTTTGGGCCACTGTGATGCCGTCGTTTTCCAAGCCGCGGAGCGAGTTAGACCCGCCTCTGCCCCGCTCTGATTGGACTACACAGCCGATGGAGCGATTCTATTGGACGTGCCCGAATGATCAGTTGAGAATCATGTGGCTAGTTAGCAAGTTAGCCGCGGTAGCCAGCAGCAGCGTTGACAACAACTTCGCCTCCTTTCACATGAGTATGGAGGCGAAAGAGAAATCTACGACTCGCAAACAGTTTGGACGAACTGTCTAACAATGAACTCGACCCTTGTTGGTGTATTTTTACTTTTGTACGAATCCCGCGTTTTACGTTTGTAAGCACAAACACACTGAGCCGTACAAGCAGAAACAAGACATGAGCCACTACACACACACACGCGCACACATTTCTAGTTGATGTACAGTATTTATTTTATATATAGATACACATATAAGTCTGTATATATAAATATATATTGTTTTGTTTGTACACAAATCCTTACCAAAAACAAAAGATAAAATGCAGATAAAAAGGTACATAAATATGAATTTTAAACTTTGTGGCAATTCACACCTGAGGATGGGCTGAAACATAATGTTCGCCTGCACAAGATGCTCCCTATATACTTTTGGATAAACCATGGATTGTGTGGTCGTTTAAAAATGTGCTGCAAATAAGTTAAACACAAGCGAATGATTAGTTTTTAGTATTAAGTGGCAAAAAGAAACATGCTGCAAACAGGAATACAAGCAAAAAGTGAAGCACTGTCTAATATTTACTTTTAATCTATGCAGAAATAATACACTTTGAGACTGCTGCAACACTAGACATGTGGTTATTCACAATATACTTCTTAAGCTGTACTTCGTATACTTGTACTGGTGTGATCTTGGCTGTAGCGCTATGGAGTTTTGTCCATCAGCATTTCATGATGCTTCTGAAACATTGCCATGTGTATGCACCATTACATGACTGACTGGAGTTAAATGACATCAAGCTCAGGTGCTGATATGTTCGTATCAAGCAGTTTGTGCCCTGAACCACTAGGTGGCGACATTCACCTGGCGATGAGGCAGATGGTGCAGTTATAGATTGCTCACTATTCAGAAGCTTGTGTTTAATTACGCAATTTGGGGCCATTGCACTTGTGTTTCAGATTATTGAAGATGCCATATATTCAGTTTTTTTCTCTTTTTCCAGGAGTCAGTTGCAGCCTTGATGATCCCGATCGACTCCACCGTTATACGTTTATAGCAGGCTATGAAATGGATGTAGCGTTGATATCGGGAAAAGAGCCCGCTGAGGAGAACGGTTCTGATCATGACGCCGCTGTGAAGGTGCTGCCAGGTGATGTGGAGATGGAGGAAACGAAAAGTGGCTCGCCCCGTGGGACCGCCAGGCCTAAAGAAACGGACGAGGGCGCCGCCGAGAGGCTGCGGCCGGTCTCTGCGCCAGGAGACGGGGAAAACATCTGCGCGGTCTGCGGCTTCTCGGCCAAATGTCCGAGATCCCTGAAGATCCACTTCACGCGAATGCACGGGAAGAACTCGAAGAACAACAGGACCGCGAAGCCGGCCGAAGAAAATGAAAACGCGTCGGACGAAATCCAACAGGAAGTGGAAATGGAGACGGAGAGCGCCGGCAAAATGGAGTGCAACCAGGGGCGTGACGGCGACGAGCTGAGAGCGGCGGGCGGCGTCGACACGAGCGGTACGACTGGAAAGGAAACGTTACCAGACACACAGCAGGCCGATCGAGAGGAGGCGGTCCCCACACAGGAGAGGAGGGTGAGCAAGAGAACCCCGAAGCCGAAGATGATCCACTCCTGCAACTACTGCGGACAAGAGTTCCGGGACAAGTCCCCTCTGGACGTGCACATGCAGAGATACCACACCAAAGACACCCCGTACACATGTGAGTATGAACTATTGCATAAACTAGAACGGGCACTCGGTAGAGCGCATACCTTCGCATATCACAAGATTGGGCATTGAATTATGAACATGTTGGCATTAGTTGCATGCCAATTGGATACAAATTGACCGCGCTATGGTAAATAGAAGATTTTGACCTTTTCATGACCTTGACCTTTGACCCGATCGATCCCAAAATCTAATCGAATGGTCCCCGGATAATAACCAATCATCCCACCAAATTTCATGCGATTCGGTTTAATACTTTTTGAGTTATGCGAGTAACACGCATACAAATAAATAAATACACGGCGATCAAAACATAACCTTCCGCATTTTCAATGCAAAGGTAAAAAAGAAATTCCCACAGTTTGTGCATTTTTCCTTCAAAGTAATTGCGCACATCTTCAATTCAATTGGTTGAAAAGAGACTTCAATAAAAGTGTTTTTTTTTAAATGTCTTTCAGTCGAGGCCGGCGAGAACACGAGCGGAGCCAAGGAGGCGGAAGATCCCGGCAGCGCCGCGAAGGCCCCGCCCATCCGCGTGGCGGCGAAGCGTCCGTTCAGCAGGTTCCAGCTGAAGTGCTACAACTGCGACTTCAGGGTCAGCACGCCGGCGCTGCTGGAGAACCACACGCGGGACATCCACCCGGGCCAGGCGTGGTACCGCTGCAAGCTGTGCGACGTCCTGGCGGCCACGCCGGAGTGGATGGAGGCTCACCTGTCCTCGGACGGCCACGCGCGGCGGCAGGAAGGGGACCCGGGCGGCGACTCCGCCTCCTTCGACGCCTGCGTCGAGAGCGTCGACGGGGACTCCGTGGGAGACGCCGGCCTCGTCGATGAACCGGCCGGCGGAGAGTCGGCGGCGGCGGCTTCGACGGCTCCGACGACGGCGGCTCCGACGAAGGGGAATCGGGAAACGAGGGCGGCTCCCGTCGACGAGGAGGATTCGGAGCCGGAAACCCCGAGGAGGAAGCGAGGCCGGCCGAAGCAAGGCTCCACGACCACCTGCGGCTACTGCGGCCTGGTGGTGTCCAACGCCACCAACCTCAGCGTCCACGTCCGCCGCAAGCACAGCAAGGAGTACGGCTACAGCTGCACGCTGTGCAACTACAGCTGCGTGACCAAAGGGGACATGGACCGCCACTGCATCACCAAGAAACACGTGCGGCGCGCGCAAGAGAGCGCCGGCGAGAACCGAGACGCCGGCGTCCCCGCGGCGGCCGGGGAAGCGCAGGAAGCCGACGCGGCGCGGCAGAGCGCCGACAAAGAGGCGGAGTCCGACGACTCGGTGGCGGCGGCAAACGAGCGCGGCGGCGACGACGAGGAGGAAACGCGGTCCGACGGCGGCCAGAAGAAAAGCAAATACGACCCCGTCAGCGCGTGCGGCTTCTGCGACTTCGTGGCCCAGTCGATCCCGTCGCTCCACCTGCACGTCAAGAGGAAGCACACCAAAGACTTTGAGTACGTCTGCCTGGCGTGTAGCTACTACGCCGTGACGAGCCGCGAGATGTCTCGCCACGCCGTCACCGAAAAGCACAAACTGAAGAGCCAGAGCTACCTGGAGCCGCCCGGCGGCGAGGAGCGGGGAGAGCTCGCGGAGGCCGACTCGTGTTCTGAGGACGGCCACGCCGCCGAGAGTCAGAATGCAGACGCGACCACAGAGCCTGCCGAGGACAATGAGGACAATGAGGACAATGAGGACGCTGAGGATGCTGAGGATGCTGAGGATGCTGAGGTTGCTGAGGATGCTGAGCTCGTTAAGGTTGCTGAGGATGCTGAGCTCGTTAAGGATGCTGAGGATGCTGAGCTCGTTAAGGTTGCTGAGGATGCTGAGCTCGTTAAGGATGCTGAGGATGCTGAGCTCGTTAAGGATGCTGAGGATGCTGAGCTCGTTGAGGATGCTGAGGATGCTATGAATGTTGAACCTGCTGAGGATGCTGAGCTCGTTAAGGATGCTGAGGATGCTGAGCTCGTTAAGGATGCTGAGGATGCTATGAATGTTGAACCTGCTGATGATGCTGAGGATGCTGAGGATGCTATGAATGTTGAACCTGCTGAGGATGCTGAGGATGCTGTTGCCGCGGTAGCTAGCAGTGCAGACGAGAAGCAAGTAGAGAGTCTGTCGTCCTCCAGTAGCAGGGAGCCGGTTGGACTCGTGGAGCTGTGTGAAGAAGCCCCAGCAGAACTTCTTCCTGCGGTGGATCAGTGCGCACAGCAGGAGAGCCCTGAGGAAGAGGGGAAGCCAGCGGACGAAGAACCCCCGAGCGCGGACGAGGAACTCTCGAGCGACGTCGGCCACCCGAACGCACAGATGTCCCGAGCGCCGCCCTTCGACGCCTGCATCGTGTCCGTGAAGGACCTCGCCGAGCAGGAGCGGCGGCAGCGGGGCGGCCCGGCCCCGGAGGGCGAGGCGGCCGTCGTCTGCCTGACGGGCGGCGTCCCGACGCCCTCCGACTCGAGCCACGTGCGCAAGATCCGGCGCAAGGCGCCGAAGGCGAGGCGGGAGGCCAAGCGGAGCAACGCCCGCATCCGCTGCGAGGACTGCGGCTTCGTGGCGGACGGCGTCAGCGGCCTCAACGTGCACATCTCCATGAAGCACCCGTCCAAGGAGAAGCACTTCCACTGCCTGGTGTGCGGCAAGTCGTTCTACACGGAGAGCAACCTGCACCAGCACCTGACGAGCGCCGCGCACCTGCGCAACGAGCGCAACAGCGTGGAGACGCTGCCGGAGGGCGGCGCCGGCTTCAAGTGCGTCAAGTGCACCGACCGCTTCGCCTCGGAGCAGGACCTGTTCGTGCACATCAAGGAGAAGCACGAGGAGCTCCTGAGGGAGGTCAACAAGTACGTGCTGGAGGACACGGAGCAGATCAACCGCGAGCGCGAGGACAACCAGGGCAGCGTGTGCAAGCACTGCGGCAAGGTGTGCAAGAGCAGCAACTCCATGGCCTTCCTGGCGCACATCCGCACGCACACAGGTACGCACGCCGGCTCAGGGGGCGGGTCGGGGATGGTATCCCTCGTTTTACGCCGGTGTAATTTGTCATTTATCATACCGGAAAACTTGTCACCTTTCAGCGAAATCACAATAGGTCATCCACGTGTCTAGTGTAGATCCGAAGAGTTTTTGTTTTGGGGGGTGGGGGGGGGGGGGGGGGTCACCTGGCCCGCTGCCGTTGAGATTGCAGTGAGACGCGGAGAAAATGTGAAGTGGTGCTCTTCACAATAAAACATCTTTGATGGGACGTGTCGCGTCTCGGCCAATCAGCGTTCAGATGTCGACAGCGTTTGGGGGGTTAGCTTGAATGTTAGCCCGCTACATCTACTGGTGTCATGCTGCACGGTGAAGCGATACTAACAAGGTATCTCTACGTTAAAAACAATATAATTTAGCATATTTTTAGTATCGATACTTCATTAAAAGTGCGTGCAATCAGATCCCCCCCCGATATATTTTTATTATATATATATATATATATATACAGGACTGTCTCAGAAAATTAGAATATTGTGATAAAGTTCTTTATTTTCTGTAATGCAATTAAAAAAACAAAAATGTCATGCATTCTGGATTCATTACAAATCAACTGAAATATTGCAAGCCTTTTATTCTTTTAATATTGCTGATTATGGCTTACAGCTTAAGAAAACTCTAAAATCCTATCTCATAAAATGTTAATATTTCCTCAGACCAAGTAAAAAAGATTTATAACAGCTGAGTGTTTGTCAAGGCTCAGGAAACCCTTGCAGGTGTTTCGAGTTAATTAGACAATTCAAGTGATTTGTTTAATACCCTACTAGTATACTTTTTCATGATATTCTAATATTTAGAGAGAGGATATTTGAGTTTTCTTAAGCTGTAAGCCATAATCAGCAATATTAAAAGAATAAAAGGCTTGCAATATTTCAGTTGATTTGTAATGAATCCAGAATGCATGACATTTTTGTTTTTTTAATTGCATTACAGAAAATAAAGAACTTCATCACAATATTCTAATTTTCTGAGACAGTCCTGTATATACATATATATAAATCTATATAAATATTTACACATATATATATTTATATCTAGATTTTTTTGTAAAATGTATAAAATGCCCCCAGCCTCCAGAGGGTTAACGTGACATATGTGAATGTCAGTCAGTCACCAAGGCCACTGGTTCTGCTGTTCAGTGGTAAAGATGACAGGACCAATGGGGTCTCAATGTACTTCTTTTTTTTACTAATCTGATGTTTCACTGAAGAAACAATTTATCATCCACGATATTAAATACCTCGCTGGCACTTTATATGTAGGAGCCTCTTTGAAAACACAGCTCTGTGTGAAGTTTAGTCTTTAAAAAGAAGAAAAACAACTTTTAATCGCGATTAATGAATTTCAAAATGTGCGATTAATTAGTTAAATTTTTTTAATCGATTGACAGCCCTTATATTTATATATAAATATATATATATACATATATACTGTATATATATATATAAATATAAATAAGGACAAAAGGCCCCTAATGTATTCAAATCCAAACTGGGGTATCACACTCTGCATGTTCAATGCGTTGTTATTCAATTTGTGAACTCATTTGAACTAGAAATGATTTTTTTTTAATCAGAAGGACATTTTAATAACATTTGCTTAAGTGCAGCAGTCGGCGTATAAATCACGAAACCCTCTGTGGCTGATTTGAGGCCTTCTAAAGCCGAACGAGCACATCGGACAAGACAAGCTGCTCCGCTATTCGGCCTTTCTTGTTTTCGAGGTACACTTGCATCGTATCGAGCTGGTTCTCCGGCAGCCTCCTCACGCTGCGGCCGCTCTCTGCTGCAGCCAGGTAATCGCTGCTCCACCAGAGGTGAAGGTAAAGACTGATGGAGCTTCAGAGCGGCAGGAGAGACGCTAATGGACCCCAGATTGGGATTCCCTGAGCAGCGCTCGGTCAGAGACGTGCGCGGCTCATAATTGATGTGTCCATTACCAAGACTCAGTTGTAATTATAGTCAATAAGTCTCTGTAAATGTGTTAAAGCTTCGGCTAAAAGCATTGGAGGTCCAAAGAGAGGTGGGCTAATAATTTAAAATAATCAATGCAGACGTATTCAAAGCCTTTAATTTCCCTGGTGTCCGTACGCCCGTGTGTGTGTGTGTGTGTGTGTGTGTGCGTGTGTGTGTACATGTCAGCCTTCATGGCTCGCTGATTATCCTCAATCCATTAAGATTTATCTTGTCATTTATAAAGCGGAGCGGGGCCGCGGCGGGCCTGAGGGCCGGCGCTCCGGCCGGGAGCCGCCCGGCGGGTCCAGAACACGCCGCTCCATCACGCCGCCCTGACCGCGTGTATTAATTGCTTTTAAAATCAACTTAATGCGGCAACGAGATGTGAGGGCGACGTCGATAAATGCCCTCCTCTGCCTCTTCTGGTTCATCCCCCTTTCAGCCCAAACTTTAATGGGACTTTAATTGAAGTCCAGGCTCCTGTGTGTGTGTGTGTGTGTGTGTGTGTGTGTGTGTGTGGGGAGGTACAATAGCATGTTTTCCACTCGTAGGTTGTTGGTATTGTAGCTTTTCTGGAGGAAAACCCAGAGATAATATTCACCACTTCACTCCCTCACGTCATCACATTGACATAAACGCAACAGGCCGAAAATGACGTAAAAGAGAGATTCACTTTAACCCTCCTGTGACCTTTGGGGTCAATTTGACCCCATTCGATGTTTACATTACATGACATGTCATTTATCAGACGCTTATATCCAAAGCGACTTACAATAAGTGCATCAACCTAGAGTCCAAACTAAGAACAACAAGAATACAGAAAGCAACATTTCCTCAAGATAGTCGAACTACAAAAGTACCACAATAAGAGCTATTTAAGAGCCATTTAAGTGATTTAAAGAGAACAACTGGGTAAATATAAAATGAACATGTTTACATGTTTTTAATGTCCTGAACACACTCGTGCACATCGCTGTTCTTTGACCCTCAGGCTGAAATATCAACATTTTATCACCTGTGTTATCGGTGTTGGTTGTTTTGGATGATATTGAGGTCACTATAACTATAACATGACATTTTTAAAATCCTCAAAAAGCTTTTGGGCCCGAACAAAACCAGCAAACCACAGATAGCTCACACATGAGGCGGGGGAGGGGAAACATGTACACGTTTACACAGCGGCCTTCTACACACTATTTTATTTAAGGGCTATTTAGGTATCAACACACACACACACACACACACACACACACACACACACACATTACGTACCTGACACTTACACACGGGAACTAATCGGAATTAGAATAATTTTCTGCAAGTTTAAATAGCTGCAGTCCAACTGACCTCGAGGGTAAAAGACGTCAGTTTATTGGAAGGGAAACGACATGTTTTGTGCTATTTTATTATTTTATTTTATTTTCTGTCCGTCGTATGTGTGCCCGTCTCCTTGTGGGGCCCAAAGTCAAACAGCTCCACGCCGCGAGGAGGTCACGCCCCCGATGATTAATGCGACGCCACCACTTTCTTCTTATTAACGAATAGTCTATATGGATTCATAATCCCCCCCCCGTGTCATAATTCTTGAAATTCGAGGTCGCTCACTTCATGTTACTTAAGAAAATGAAAGGCGTGGCGCCTCGAGTCAAGGGCGCGTCCCGAGGTTCCGAACGGCGAACACTTTTATTCCTTTATTTTCTAAAGGTTTACCTCTTCTTAGTGATGAGTTATGTGCTTGTTTGTGCGATGACTCTCGCTTCACGCGCTCCATATTTGTGGAAAGCGTCCATTTCTCTTCACTTTGACAACATTTGCCAGTTGCTGTTATCGCTGAGTTCCTCATCACAGGGAATCCTTCACCGTCTTCCACCGAGGACGCTCACTTCTCTGGCCGGGAGTTTGTTTGTGGGGCTGTGAAGCTGCAAGGTGTGTGTGTGTGTGGGGGGGGGGGGGCACGTCCACATGCTTTTAATTAAGCCCTAGTTTCTATTCACTTGATTAATCAGTGAAATCAGGGGCCGGGGGGGGGGGGGGGGGGAGGAGGAGGCTGCACACAGATTTGTCATTTTGTCCCTTAAAGGAAATTCACTTTGCCAAAGTGGGCGGAGCTGGAATTTGCATTTTGAGGTAAATTGGTCACTTTTTCACCGGAGTGAGCCGTCTGACACGCACACACACACACACACACACACATGCACGCGTACACACACACACACACACACGCTCAGGTAGAACTCGTCGACGTGCTCGCTTTTGTTGGTGAACTATTCTCCGGTTGTGGGATGATTAACGTTATTGTGTGTGTGTGTGTGTGTCTGTGTGTCCCGGATGTTGTCTTCTTTAAAGTATTTTAAATAAACCCGTCGTCGAGCTGTGAATGACGGGATGAAAACACGAGGAGCACCGACACACAGTTTGTAAAGTTTCACACACACATTTAGAAAAAAAAGAAGACATTTTGGACCAAAATGACTCTTTAATGCAGCCGCATATTATATTAAATATTTTCAATTTGTATTTTTTTGTTCTTTTCTTTCCCCTGGAAATGAAACTCTGTGTTTGACATGAAGAAAATCAACTCTCACGAATGTCTTTGACCTCAGAAACCTGAATATCATCAACACGGCCACGCTGTCGTCGGGCGGACTTTGGGTGCCTTCACAAAATAATAAATCATTTGAATGAAAAATCATCGGTCGAGTTTACGTTAAAACAGGAAGAGGCGACGCTCCCGATTACTCCTGCTCTCCTCCAGGTCTCCTCCCGCTCTCCTACTGCTCTCCTCCAGGTCTCCTCCAGCTCTCCTCCCGCTCTCCTCCTGCTCTCCTCCCACATTTAAAAAAAATATAATCAGGGTTCGTACGGTCATGGAAAACCTGGAAAAGTCATGGAATTTTAAAATGGTCATTTCCAGGCCTGGAAAAGTCATGGAAAAAGTTCTGGAAAAGTCATGGAAATGTGTTATAATCACATGTTAATTTATGCCGAGTTTGAAATAATTAACCTGTTTTTTTACAGTAAGACGCTCAAAATATAAGCCGGCGTACGCTCTCGATACGCAACATGTTCTAAATTGTTCATGTTTATTCCAAGATTTCAGTTTAGTGATGGAAACTTGGTTTAAAGTCCTGGAAATCCATCGGTCAACATGTTTAATTATCTTCCTCCAAACCTGAAGATTAAAGCCCAGCACACGGTGGGAGACATCACCCTATGAGTGTGTGTGTGTGTGTGAGTGTGTGTATGAGTGTGAGAGTGAAACGGGACATGAGGTTCTCCTCTCCTTTCAGGAAATGAATTAGTCACCCCCCCCCCCCATATTGCCATCCACATCGCCTCGATGTAGATGGCAATATTAATTCAACATGGCGGTGCGTTGATGGTCAGCTCCGGTTCAGCGGCGGTTTGAGTTGGTGAGTCTTAATGTGATAAGATGTGGGAACTGAGGGACGTTACATCTCCCTCCTCGCAGCCACGTCCCAGCCTCCCGCCAGCCATCTGGACAAATCAGCTCCCCACCGCACGCCTCCCTCTCACCTCAACTTCAGGGTGTGTGTGTGTTTGTGTTTGTGTTTGTGTGTGTGTGTGAGTGTGAGGGCGCAATTGTCTCTCCTTCTGTTTGTCCATGGGTGGTGATGTTTTATGAATTTAATGCATGCGTCTGCAATGCACGTGCACAGGTGTGAGGTGGGGGACCGAATCTAGATGTAGGTGCGTGACGGTGGGCGGGCGGGGGGAGGGGGGGGGCGTCGTCTGCTTTTTGTTGTTGTTGTTTCTCCCCGTGGTGTCGGTGATCGCGTTGTGTGATTCGCGTGTTTGTGAAAGTGTCGGCACATTTAGGTGCGAAGTGTGTTTATGTATAGTTTTCTATTCTTAATGTGTTTATCTGCCTTTTGTTCTTATTTATTTATATATTTATATAAATATAAACTATTTATATTATATATATATATATAATATAAAAACATTTAATATATATTTATTTAATATAAATATATTTATATATGTATATAATTATATATATATATTTATATATAATATATAAATAGTTATATATAAATATTTACATATATATATATATTACTTATTTTTTAAAATATATATATACATATACACAATTCAATTCAGTTTATTTTATATAGCCCAATATCACAAATTCCGAATGCTTTACAATCTGTACACATCGGACATCCCTGACCTTTGACCTCGCATCGAATCAGAAAAAAATAGAAACGAGGCTCTCTCCTCTCTCTCCTCTCTCTCTCTCTCTCCTCTCCCCTCTCTCTCCTCTCTCCCCTCTCTCTCCTCTCTCCCCTCTCTCCCTCTCTCTCCTCTCTCCCCTCTCTCTCTCCTCTCCTCTCTCTCTCTGAGATGGCGTTTCTTGAAAGGACCCTCTTGGCAAGTGTTTGGGCCGCCGCCCCCTCGCCGCCCTGCTCTTACATGACGGATGGCGGGCGGAGGCTCTGCCACTCTCTCACCCCCCCCCCCCTCCCCCCTGGACTTATTAATGACAATAATTAGGGAGAAACCTCCCCGAGAAGCCCGCCAGAGTGATTAGCGCTTTAATGATGGAACGGGAGGTAGCGGGCGGCGCGCACACGCAATTGATTTACGCATTCGCCCTGACCTTTGGAATCCAATTTACGCATCCGCAGGCGGAGGGGAAGAGTAGGTAAGAGATGAAGGGAGTGACAAGGATGGATGGAGAGCGGAGGGGAAGAAGGGACGCCTGGCACTCGGAGTGTGACTAGTTTATTTCCTGCTCTTGAGGGGGCGTCTCTCCCGTGGATCGGAGTCGGTGGAACTCGTCTCACACACAACTAATAACGAGGGATGAGCCGCCATGACACGTCTGAGTCCTGAACCGGCGGCGCCGCGTTACCACAGCGACCACCTCCTTGTCCCCAACACAGGCTATGTTGTTGGGGATTAACTCTCTCCTCTCTCTCTATCCTCTATCCTCTCTCTCTCCTCTCTCTCCTCTCTATCCTCTCTCTCCTCTCTATCCTCTCTCTCCTCTCTCCTCTCTCCTCTCTCTCCTCTCTATCCTCTCTCTCTCCTCTCTATCCTCTCTCTCCTCTCTATCCTCTCTCCTCTTTCTCCTCTCTCTCTCCTCTCTCTCCTCTTTCATACACAGTGTTATTGTTGGGTATCAACTCTCTCTCTCTCTCCTCTCCCTCCTCTCTCCTCTTTCTCCTCTCTCCTCTCTCTCCTCTTTCATACACAGTGTTATTGTTGGGTATCAACTCTCTCTCTCTCTCCTCTCCCTCCTCTCTCCTCTTTCTCCTCTCTCTCTCCTCTCTCTCCTCTTTCATACACAGTGTTATTGTTGGGTATCAACTCTCTCTCTCTCTCCTCTCCCTCCTCTCCTCTTTCTCCTCTCTCTCTCCTCTCTCTCCTCTTTCATACACAGTGTTATTGTTGGGTATCAACTCTCTCTCTCTCTTTCTCTCGTCTCTCTTTCAGGATCCAAGCCCTTCATGTGCAAGATCTGCAACTTTGCGACGGCTCAGCTGGGCGACGCCAGGAACCACGTGAAGAGGCACCTCGGCATGAGGGAGTACAAGTGCGACATCTGTGGGTGAGTGGCGGGGAACCCCGAGACCGGCGGGCGACTCGCGGGACGACCGCACGAAGTTGTCACGGCGACGTTGCCCGTAATGCTGCGTTAGCAACCAAAAAACATGGTGAATGTTCGCAACGCTTTGTGGAGTTGACGCACGTGACTAATCGTGGCTTTTTCGCTTCATTCGTGCCTTAGAGGGGGTGGGGCTTAGAGGGGGCGGGGCTTATCTCTGAGGCTTTACTCCGTGGAAACCGTTATCATCTCCTTCCTCCACCATGAAGAACTAACCACTAGTTCTGCTTCATACTTGTTGAGGACATCAAACACACGTCTGAACATCTAACGCCCTCGTGTTTGGGTTCATAACATCAATATCATATATATATTTATGTATTTATGTATATATATAAATATATTTATATATATATTTATTTATTTATATGTTTATTTATTTATATTTATATATATCATTATTTATATATATATATATATTTATATATATATATTTATACACACACACACACACACTCGCCCGTCAGGTGTGTGAGGTTTCGTGGTGTCTGAGGAGCGATCTGCTCATTATCTTTTGTGCGGCCCACTTTAAATTGCATTTGTCCCGAGCTAATTCATAATTCAATCCGATTTAACCCGACCACAGAGAGAGAGAGAGAGAGAGAGAGAATAGAAAGAGAGAGGAGCTTAGGTTCAGAACCTGAGCTCCTCTCCCCATCAAAGTCGGAGGATTTCAATCTGAAAAAACCGTTAAATCCTTCCATCTATCCTCTTTCTCTCTCTCTCTCTATCTCTAGTAGCTCCCTCTCTCTCTATTTATCTATCTCTCACTCTCTCTCTTTATCTATTATCGCTCTCTCTCTATCTCTCTCTCGCTATATATATCTTATCTCTATCTCTCTACTATATATATCTTTATATCTCTATATATATTATCTCTTTCACTCACTCCCTCTATCTATCTATTATCTATCTCTCTCTCTCCATCTATCTATCATATAATATAAGGAGTATCCTGTGTGTGTCCTTATAGAATCATCACATGTATTTCATTTCCTTCTCATGTATCATCATAAGGAGTTGCTCCACGTTAAGCCCGTTACCCAGCGGCAGCATCTCATTGGCTCAGGGCCTGTGACCTCCAGCCAATGAGAGGCTCAGGCAAAAGGCAGAGCAGGAGGCGAGCAGGAGGCGAGCAGGAGGCGAGCAGGAGGCGAGCAGGAGGCGAGCAGGAGCTGAGCAGGAGGCGAGCAGGAGGCGAGCAGGAGGCGAGCAGGAGGCGAGCAGGAGGCGAGTAGGAGGCGAGTAGGAGGCGAGCAGGAGCCGAGCAGGAGGCGAGTAGAGGCGAGTAGGAGGCGAGTAGGAGGCGAGTAGGAGGCGAGTAGGAGGCGAGTGAGGCAGTGGGAGGCAGTGGAGGCAGGCAGGAGGCGAGTGGGAGGCGAGCAGGAGGCGAGTGAGGAGGCGAGTGGAGGCGAGTGGGAGCAGTGGGCAGTAGGAGGCGAGTAGGAGGCGAGCAGGAGGCGAGTGGGGCGAGGCAGGAGGCCAGGAGGCAGGAGGCGAGTCAGGAGGCGAGCAGGAGGCGAGTGGGGCGGCAGGAGGCACAGAGGCGAGCAGGAGGCGAGTAGGAGGCGAGTAGAGGCGAGTAGGAGGCGAGTAGAGGCGAGCAGGAGGCGAGCAGGAGGCGAGCAGGAGGCGAGTAGGAGGCGAGTAGGAGCCGAGTAGGAGGCGAGTAGGAGGCGAGTAGGAGGCGAGTAGGAGGCCAGTAGGAGGCCAGTAGGAGGCCAGTAGGAGGCCAGTAGGAGGCGTGTTCATTCGGCTCCGCTGATGTTTATCTGAACAAACACACAGCGTCTCCTCCTAATGAGAGGAGAGGGATCGTGTTTCACAACCCCCCCCCCCCCCACCCCCACACACACTCTCTCTCTCCAGCTCGGGCTTTTGACCAAGCGGCGTCTCGTTTCCCATGCAGAGCCGTTCCCCCAATATGTTTTTTAGATATTTTTTAAATGCGACTACTAAACCCCCCCCCCCACCACGGTTTCACAAATCACGCGGCGTGGAGGAGCCGGGCGCTGCCAGCGGCGGCCCGCCGGTGACAAATCGGCCCGGTGTGTGCTTTCAGCGCTGAGTGATCACCGGGCCGTCCCTCCTTCGACTAAAGAGCAGCGCACACACAAAGAAGCCCCCAGAAACACCCTCATTAAGGCCACACACACACACGCACACAGACACACACACACACACACACACACGCCCACACGCCTTAGCCCGTATTCGGCGGCGCTGATGGATGGCTGGTGTTTCGGGGTGTGTAATGTTTTAAGTGAGATTGTAGCGTAATTTTAAGCTGTGCGTGCGGACGCCACCGACACCCCGTAACCACGAGGGGGGGAGGAGGGGGGTGGTACAATATTTCCGGATATTTCTTTGTAATCAACATTAATCATTTCAATTAACACAAGACCATCTCGGGGCTGTTTGCTTTTTGTTTCTTACTCTTTTTTTTTTTCATACAATAAATATTTGCGTTTCATTAATTTATTTCCCCGCTCTCAGGCTCCTGGGCCTCCGCACGACATTACGGACTTTTGCCTCTTTTTAGTTTGTTGACGTTTGGTCCAGCCGGCATCAGCACATTCCACCGCCGCGGTTTCATCCTCCACTCCTTGAACAAAAGAGAAGAGAAAAGATCCCCTTCACCTCCATCGATCGCCGTGTTTTCCCCGTTAAGAGTTTCAGACCCGGGGAAGATTATCTGGGCTCCTGATGGAGTGTGTGTGTGTGTCTCTGTGTGTGTGTGTCTCTGTGTGTGTCTATGTCTATGTGTGTGTCTCTGTGTGTCTGTGTGTGTGTGTCTATGTGTGTGTGTGCGTGTGTCTATGTGTGTGTCTCTGTGTGTGTGTGTGTGTGTCTGTGTGTCTCTGTGTGTGTGTCTCTGTGTGTGTCTATGTGTGTGTCTCTGTGTGTGTGTGTGTGTCTATGTGTGTGTCTCTGTGTGTGTGTGTGTGTGTGTCTCTCTGTGTGTCTCTGTGTGTGTCTATGTCTATGTGTGTGTCTCTGTGTGTGTGTGTGTCTGTGTGTCTCTGTGTGTGTGTGTCTCTGTGTGTGTGTGTGTGTGTGTCTCTGTGTGTGTGTGTGTGTGTGTGTCTCTGTGTGTGTGTGTGTCTCTGTGTGTGTGTCTATGTGTCTCTGTGTGTGTGTCTCTGTGTGTGTGTCTCTGTGTGTGTGTGTGTGTCTCTGTGTGTGTGTGTCTCTGTGTGTGTGTGTGTGTCTGTGTGTGTGTGTGTCTCTGTGTGTGTGTGTGTCTATGTGTGTGTGTGTCTCTGTGTGTGTATGTGTGTCTCTGTGTGTGTGTGTGTGTGTGTCTGTGTGTCTATGTGTGTGTCTCTGTGTGTTTGTGTGTCTCTGTGTGTGTGTGCGTGTGTCTATGTGTGTGTCTCTGTGTGTGTGTCTCTGTGTGTCTGTGTGTCTCTGTGTGTGTGTGTCTCTGTGTGTCTCTGTGTGTGTGTGTCTGTGTGTGTCTCTGTGTCTCTGTATGTTTGTGTGTCTCTGTGTGTCTCTGTGTGTTTGTGTGTCTCTGTGTGTGTGTGTGTGTCTATGTGTGTCTCTGTGTGTGTGTGTGTGTCTCTGTGTGTGTGTGTGTCTCTGTGTGTGTGTGTGTGTGTGTGTGTGTGTCTCTGTGTCTATGTGTGTGTCTCTGTGTGTTTGTGTGTGTGTCTCTGTGTGTGTGTGTGTGTGTGTGTGTCTCTGTGTGTGTGTGTCTATGTGTGTCTCTGTGTGTTTGTGTGTCTCTGTGTGTGTGTGTGTGTCTATGTGTGTGTCTCTGTGTGTTTGTGTGTCTCTGTGTCTCTCTGTGTGTGTGTCTATGTGTGTGTCTCTGTGTGTGTGTCTATGTGTGTCTCTGTGTGTGTGTATGTGTGTGTGTGTCTGTGTGTGTGTGTGTCTATGTGTGTCTCTCTGTGTCTGTGTGTGTGTCTCTGTGTGTGTTTGTGTGTCTCTGTGTGTGTGTATCTGTGTGTCTCTCTGTGTGTGTGTCTATGTGTGTGTCTCTGTGTGTGTTTGTGTGTCTCTGTGTGTGTGTGTGTTGATGGTTAAAGATCATATTGTTGCAGCGTTTTAATTAACAAATGCAAATGGAGGCCGGGCCGGAGAGGAACCCTTGACCACGCTGCCAATCCAACCCGGAGCGGCCGGGCGGCGCCTCCTCCTCGCTCGTCAACGGCGAACACTCTACGGGCTTCCTGTCTCCCCCCCCCCCCCCTCACGTGTCTCTCTTATTTAAACGCTCCGCTCCGTCTTAATTATCCCCGTAAAGAACTATTTAGGTGCAACAAAAAACAAAAAAACAGCAGAAGAACACAAATTGGTGATTAACATACGAGATGAGATTCCTCATCTTTAATTGGTCGGGAGAAAGAAATGAAAAACACGACGACTTTACTCTCGCCGTGTTCTTCTCTGCCCTCAGTGGATCTCGGGCCTCTTAATGAGCCTCCTCTCCTCTCCTCCATCATCCAGCAGAGGAAAGGCCCTGGATTCAGCATTTCCAGCCTCTCTCTCTCTCGCCCGCCCCGCTCGCTCGCCCTCTCCCCGAAGATGCGCCGGACATCCAGTGCAGGTGTTAAATTATGCATAAAGCGTCTAAACGCTTTGAGGCATCGCTTTAATATCTTCGCCCCGAGTATTAACGCCGGGCGTGGGCCGTCCCCTCGAGCGCCGCCGGTTCTCTCTTCGCGGCGTGATTGCGGGTCGCGAGCCGGCGCCGCTTCACGAACGCGAAGGAGGGAAACAAATAAAATTACATTTTTGTTTTTCTCACAATACGAAGACGCACTGAAAGTTTGCAAAGCGCTAAAGTTTAGCCGCCTCTGTGGAGGAAGCTGCAACCCCCCCCCCCCTCACCTCCCTTGTCACAATTTTCTTGACTTTGTCTTGCAGAGAATATATATAGTCATGACTCCATGTTGTGTGTGTGTGTGATTTGACTGTTAACAGGATGGGGCTGGCTCGTGTCAGGGTTTTCATGTCCCCCCCCTGTCTTGTGAGATTGTCTGGTCCGCTCCCCAGAATAGCCCATCAGTTCCGCCCTGCGTGGCTCATCCGCTGTAATGTGCCTTAATGCCCGGGGGCCCCGCACGAGGAGCGCGGGGCCCGGCGCTGACGGGCGGAGGAGCGTCTGAGCTCGCCGCTTATCCAGAGGAAGCCGTCACTTAGCTCAGCCCCGCCATTGTCTGTCCGCACCCTCGCTCCTTCTCCCCTGACGGGATTCTCTATAATCCTCAAGCAGATTCTGGCGGAACTATTTTTATGTGGTTTTTTTTTTCTTCTTCTAATTCTTCTTCTTCTTCTTCACCCCCTCCTCCCCCTCCCTTTCTCCCTATTTAAACAGTAATGGTTGTTGCAGATGAAGAGAGGGATCCCTATGAGGATGATTATAATGTCACTCCGGTGATCTCCCGCCGCCCCCCGAAATAATTGTACATCATCGCTTCATAACGTGTCGGAGGGGACACGTCGGCGGCGTGCAATTAAAACCGCGGAATATAATACAGCAAATTACTGGCTGTCAGGCCCGCGAACAACACGCTCGGTGTTTGAGTTACACTTAATCATCACGTGCATTAGCGCTTTCGCTAAGATCTCTCCGACCCCGCCCCCTTCCGTTTGTACAGCAGAAGGGGGGCGTGAAATGCGTCATGTCCCCCCCCCCCCCCCCCCGCTCCGCTGAGGGGTTAACGCTGCGTGTTGATGTCGGAGTTTGAACCTTCTCAGAGCTCTGGATGTGTCGCTTGTTTCAAGCTCGCCGTCAATATATATATATAAATCTATATATATATAGATATATATATATGTCCAAATAAAATGCATACAATAAAAACAACATGCATAAAATAAAGTTGTTATATCTGACCTACAGGTCATAAATGGTAAAAAACATTATGATCATCATGAATTATTTTTAGGGAATACAGCTAATAAAGAAAAGTTAATCATATATAATATATATATATACACTACCGTTCAAAAGTTTGGGATCACCCAGACAATTTCATGTCTTCCATGAAAAATCACACTTTTATTTATCAAATGAATATAAAATATAGTCAAGACATTGACAAGGTTAGAAATAATGATTAATATTTGAAGTATTAATTTTGTTCTACAAACTTCAAGCTCAATATCACCAGCATAACTGTTTTCAGGAAATTAGTCTTCTAAGCCGATAACACAATGTACCATTAGAACACTGGAGTGATAGTTGATGGAAATGGGCCTCTATACACCTCTGGAGATATTTCATTAGAAACCAGACACTTCCACCTAGAATAGTCATTTACCACATTAACAATGTAATGTTATCTTTATTGAAAAAAAGTGCTTTTCTTTGAAAAATAAAGTAATTTCTAAATGATCCCAAACTTTTGAACGGTAGTGTATATATATATATTATATTATATGATTTAAATGATATTATATATCATTTATATTAAATATATTAATATATATTATTCCATTATATTTTATATGTATAATATATATATATAATATACATATTATATATATATATGTGCAAAAATTACATAAAATAAAAAATAAATACATAAAATAAAGTTGTTATATCTGACCTACAGGTCATAAATGGAAAACAACAATATGATCATCATGAATTATTTTTAGGGAATACAGCTAATAAAGAAAAGTTACTTATATATAGTATATATAGATATAATATTATATATAATATATAATATATTTATATTGCATATATAATGTATATAATATTATATATCTATATTATTACATATCATTTAAATCATATTATATATAATTGATATAATATATATTAATATATTTATTATATAATTAGATTATATATAATGTATATATATTATATATAATTTGATGTCTGTTAAAATGGAGTCAAAGTGAGAGAGATCTAAAATCGCCCTGTCGGCGTTGACGGTGAAAGTCGCCGGCTGACGCGTCACCCATTGGGCCGATGAGCGCGTGGCACCGGGATGCATTGCGGGGCGAGCTTCTGCCGGGCCGTCCACTTCTTTTATCCCCACGGTGAAACCCCCGACAGGTGTGTGGCGGCGTTCTGGTTCACGAGGCGTCCGAGCTGCAGCGACCACGTCGGCGTCGGGTGTTGCGTAACCTTCTGAACCTTCCGGAAGAGATAAACCGGCTCGCCACGTACTTCAATATTAAATATATTTCGTATGTACTCCTTATCTAAATGGCTACTGCCCCCTCTTTTTTTTAAAATTTAATTTCGTACTTTTTGATCAATTTAATTCGATGTGCTCATGAGCCCATCGGGGGGGGGGGGTGTATTGATGTTTACCGCCCCGGACACTTAAAAGAGGAACACGGCTCTTGTCGGTCAGCCCGGCGGTCCCCATCCAGAAAATAAACACATTTTTGCTCTTGACGCATTTAACTAAATTTAGTGCGCCATTACCGGAAATGGAATGAGTAACGCTAAAGGTCATTTGGAGAAATAATGCAGGAAGGCCGGTCCGGAAAGGTTAAGTATGTGACGAAGCCGCGGCGAGGATAACGAGGAGGAGCGCGGCGTTCGTGGTTTGACTCGGCACTCTTGCGATCGCTCTTTATGACCGAGACAGCTTTACAGCCCGTTACACCCCCCCCCCCCCCCCGTAACACGATAAAGCGCGGCATAATGGATTGGATGTGTTTAGTAGCCTCGGGCTGATGTTTTGGAAAATTATGTTTGCAATAGAAAACACACTCGTGCCGAAATATGGCGAGAGAGGGAAGAGAGAGAGAGAGAGGAGAGACGGCATCCATGAATCAATTTAAATCCACGGTTGAACACTTTTTAGACTTGTTTTTTGTTGTTTATTTTTTTGCATGTCCCGGGATTGTCAAACTTCATTTCCCCCTCTAGTGTGTGTGTGTGTGTGTGTGTGTGGCGTCCTCGCCGACGTCTCTGGACATCGGACGTATGGCTTCATTAGTCCGGTTTCGGGGTTTCGGGGCTCAGCAGAAAAAAAATGGAGGCGAATGCGATTTGTGTTTCAAATTACACGCCGCGAGTTCTTGAGGGAGATCGGTCGCTTTGCTCAGGCGCTCTCGTGCCGGCGGGAAAAAAATTAGGCCTTCTGAAAAGAGTTGGAATGGGGCCCTCCCCTCCCCCCACCACTTCCTCCTCCTCCTCGGCGCCGCAGACGGAGAGGAAGGAGGCGCTCACCGTCAGCACATCAGTCCCGTTAGCTTTTAATAACAATCTCATATTCTTTAGCGGGCCCCGAACTGCGGCCTGGGGGGCGGGGGGGTTTACTTTAATCAGGAGACAAACAAAAACCAACTCTGAGGTCCAGACACTAAACGGCCAGACCGGTGAGCCAGCACCGCGGCTCGGGAGGACCGGTTAAATTAAGAGGCCGTTGTCCGCTCTGCGTATCTCACCAGTTCCCCAAAACATTAAAACCTCTTGTGGTCTTTTTTTTTTTTCTTCATTAAATCTCAACTTGCAGGACGTCAGTGAAGTAGTAAATAGAATAGTGGGAGTAATCCTTTTGTATTTATTAGCGTTGGCTTTTTTGGGGCCTTTTTTCATATCACAGCGAAGAGAAAAAAAGACTAGAAAAAAGGGTAGATTAGAGAAAAATGACGAGAAAAAGGGGAGACTAGTGTCTCTGTCCGGCTAACGGAGGTGTCTCTGTCCGGCTAACGGAGGCCCGGTGTCTCTGCCCGGCTAACGGATGCCCTGTGTCTCTGCCCGGCTAACGGAGGCCCAGTGTCTCTGCCTGGCTAACGGAGGCCCAGTGTCTCTGCCCGGCTAAAGGAGGCCCCGTGTCTCTGCCCGGCTAACGGAGGTGTCTCTGCCGGCTAACAGAGGCCCCGTGTCTCTGCCGGCTAACGGAGGCCCCGTGTCTCTGCCCGGCTAACGGAGGCCCCGTGTCTCTGCCCGGCTAACGGAGGCCCTGTGTCTCTGCCCGGCTAACGGATGCCCTGTGTCTCTGCCCGGCTAACGGAGGCCCCGTGTCTCTGCCCGGCTAACGGAGGCCCCGTGTCTCTGCCCGGCTAACGGAGGTGTCTCTGCCCGGCTAACGGAGGCCCCGTGTCTCTGCCCGGCTAACGGAGGCCCCGCGTCTCTGCCCGGTAGAGACAGGTGAACAACGTGAACTCCCTCCACCTCCGAACAAAAAGAAAACTTTACCCCCTTTTAAAAGTGGTGAAATCATTAAAAACAATGTTGCTGAACAATCCATTCTATGGAGTTAATCATGTAGGGTGGGGTGGGGGGGGGGGGGGGGTTAATGAGTGATTAACAGCAGCAATTAAAAGATGAGGATGGCAGATGAAAAAAAGGGCGGCGTAATTAAAATATCTGTCCTCTCATTGTCAGAAGTGCGAGTGTCATCCATTGTGCACTTATTAAAACGCCGGGTGGAGGCGAAGGAGCAACCGGCGCTTAACTCCACCACCAAAGTGTCTGGTAATCTGCCCGCGGACGGAGCGGCGGACGGCTGTAACTCACGTTTAAGTGTCGGGGCCGTGTCATTGCAGGTTCACAGTCGTGCGTTTCCTGGTGTTGACACCCTATCGGTGGGGGGGGGGGGCAGTCAGTCAGGAGTAATTTAACTTAATTAATGGGATGCATATTTGATGGAGGGAATAAAATATACCGGCTCAGCAAAGTGGAAAAAGGGGGGAAAGATTTAGTGGGAGTTAAAGGTGGAGGGGAGAGTAATTTGTGCATTCAGTTACCGGCTGCTTGAGAGACGGAGAAGGAGGTGGGAGGGGCGGGGAGAGATGGATGGTTGACACAAAGCCGAGCTGATGTGTAGAGGGGAACGGGCCGTCCTTCCATTGAGAGGCCATCACACTGACACCGCGGGAGTTAATTGATATCCGGACGGACGAGCGCCACACACACACACACACACACACACACACACATTACGCCGCTGTGCAGACTGGTGGCACAGCTTCCGGCTGCCAAGGGGCCATTTTAATATTCATGAGGGGGGGGGGGCTTTTAGGGTGGCCTCCTTCCACCGTGCCACCGCCAACATGTCTCCACCATCACCGTGCGTGCTTCACCTTCCTGTGTGCTCTCGTAGCAGTCCCCCCCCCCCCGACAAAAAGAAAAGCTGTCACGCTGCTCTTAATCTCCCCTGGCACTTTTTAATTGACTTCCTGTAGGTATAGATTATTTTCCGCGGCGAGTCTGCCACCGCGACGTTTTGATAGCGTCCCGGAGACTGGCATCTGGGACGCGTGTAGCTCTCATCTCGGTCTCTCTCTGCGTGATGGCCAGACGTATTGTGGGGGGGGGGGGAACGCAATCAGTCCATAGCCATCATCGTAATTGAGCTGATGTTCCTGCTGCGGACATGTTGGCTCGGGCGGAAGCGAAAGGCTCTTTGTGTCTGACTGAACCCGTCCCCCCCCCCCCGCTACACGGGCCAGGTGGATCGTCCCGCTGTGGAACTGGACGTCGGCCAGTTTTGCGCCGTACCAATTGCGGTGATGGATGTCACGCAGTCGGTTTGTATCGTGAGCTCTCAGGTGCAATGAAACCGTTTGATCAGCCGACGAGAAATTATCCCCGGGTCACGGTTCTGATTGGTGGATCGGGTCGAGTCGAGTTCATCGGTGACGCCGTCAGCCTGAAGAGGAACAGCTATGTGCGAAAGAGAAGGACAGTTTATTTATATCGCACTTATCACAGACGAATGCTACGTTCACACCGAAAGCAACGCATTTCTTTTTTAGCGCCAACGAGATCCCATGAGTCAACGTGCAGACGCGTGCGGCTGCGATAGACGCAACATCCGGGCGGCGCATTTGGAGCGTTTTGGGCGCCGCGATTTCTGCCTCTACTACGTTCACGCTAGACGCGAGGTTTCTCTGGCCGCGAGGTTTCTCTGGCCGCGAGGTTTCTCTAGCCGCTAGGCGCGAGGTTTCTCTGGCCGCGAGGTTTGTCTGGCCGCGAGGTTTGTCTGGCGCCGCTCTACGACGAGGGTTTGGGGATGTGACCGTGTCCAGGGACTAGAACTGACGGTGCCCGCGAGCCGTTGCCTTTCGAAGAAGAAGATTCCCCTTTGAGTTGCAGATCTTTCGACATCACATTTGTTGGTAACGATGCGTCGCGTGACGCGTCTCTCTGCTTTCTGGAGGCCTTGTGGAGCCGGACTCTCGCTCTCGTCACTGTCTCATCCTCTCCGGCTTAACGCCGCCAGATCCCGGCTGATTCTCCGACGCACGGAGCGATATTGACTGCTGTCCGTACGAAAAACGGATAATAAGCCGTGATGAATGGCTGACATTAGTGATGGAATTACATCAACCTTAACAGGCCATTGTATTAACACACCTAGCCGATGCCACCCCCCTCCCCCGCTGCCCGTTTAATTGATTAATTGCTGACGTGGATGGATGAGGGCGGGCGGGTCCTGAATCGGTGGCTGATTGCTAGTCGACCATAAACAGGAGCGGCCGCACGGGGCCCTCAAGGGCAATATCCATGCTCCCCAGCTTTATGCTGATTCCTTATCCGGCTCTGACAAGGGGAAACATATTCGGCCATAAAAACGCTGGTATCACCGGGCTGACATATAAAGCCCTCTGCCACTCCCTGCCTCTCTCTCTCTCTCTCTCTCTCTCTCTCTCGTCTCCGTTAGCTCTCGGTCGCTCAGCACACCCGTCGGACTCTGAAATCACAGCGTCCTCCTCCTGCCGCTGCCGGGGTCCCTCCGGTGGCCCGGCAGCTTTAAATATGAGCAAATAATGGCGGAGTGAGTGATGCCGCCCGCGTCCTTCACGGGGCTCCTCTGTGTGCCGTAGCCACATGTCAGTGTCTCGGGGCCCCCACGGGGCCCATGAAACAACAAGAGAGAGAGAGGGAGAGAGAGAGGGGGAGAGGGGGAGAGGGGGAGAGAGAGAGAGAGGAGGGGGAGAGGGAGAGAGGGGGGGGGAGAGAGAGAGAGAGGGGGAGAGAGAGAGAGAGGGGTGAGAGGAGAGAGAAAGGGGAGAGGGAGAGAGGGAGAGAGAGAGAGGGAGAGAGAGAGAGGGGGAGAGGGAGAGGGAGAGAGAGAGGAGGGAGAGGGAGAGGGAGAGAGAGAGGGAGAGAGAGAGAGAGAGGGGAGAGGGAGAGAGAGAGAGGGGAGAGGGGAGAGAGGAGAGAGAGAGAGAGGGAGAGGGAGAGAGAGAGGGGGAGAGAGGAGAGAGAGGGAGGAGAGAGAGGGAGGAGAGAGAGAGAGGGGGGGGAGAGAGAGAGAGAGGGGGAGAGGAGAGAGAGAGAGAGAGGGGGGGGAGAGAGAGAGAGAGGGGGAGAGAGAGAGAGGAGAGAGGGGAGAGAGAGAGAGGGAGGAGAGGGAGAGAGAGGGGAGAGAGAGAGGGAGAGAGAGAGAGAGAGAGGGAGGGGAGAGAGGGAGGAAGGACAGAGAGAGGAGAGAGGGAGAGGAGAGAGAGAGAGGGAGAGGGGGAGAGAGAGAGAGGGGGGGGAGAGGGAGAGAGAGAGAGGGGAGAGGGGAGAGAGGGGAGAGAGAGAGAGGGGAGAGGGAGAGAGAGGGAGAGAGAGGGGAGAGAGAGAGAGGGGGAGAGGGGAGAGAGAGAGAGAGAGGGAGAGAGAGGAGAGAGAGAGAGAGAGAGGGGGAGAGGGAGAGAGAGAGAGAGAGGGGGAGAGGGGAGAGAGAGAGAGAGAGAGAGAGAGAGGGGAGAGAGAGAGAGAGAGAGAGGAGAGAGGGGGAGAGAGAGAGAGGGGAGAGGGAGAGAGAGAGAGAGGGGGGAGAGGGGAGAGAGAGACTCCCGGGGCTTGTTGGTGGCATCCATCGTGGGGGGGGGGGGTAATGTTTACACTGCTGTGTGTTTAATGAGATGGGAACTGTGTCCACTTTAATGTGTTTGCATTTCCGAATGTGGAGCAACAAAGTTATTAAAGCGTTATGCCCCTCCCCCCTCCCTCCCCTGGTTGTCACAGTTGCCACCAAAATTGTGCCTGCGGCTCCTGACGTGGGGGGGGGGGGGCATTGTCTTAGTCGGATGAAAGCGCAAAGCGGGGGTAAATGGGTACGGGGGGGGGGGGGCGTCTGCTAGCGTCAGGCCTGCAGGAAAAGGGGAGCGGAAGAGTCGAGGGCCGCTCGGCAAGCCGCGTTAACCCCGGCGCCGCCGAGCCCCCCCCTTCACACCGAGGAGGGGGTCTGGACCCCTGCAGCGGGCCGCGGAAAAAACGCTGACACATCGATTACGCCACGGGGCGTCTGTGTGTGTGTGTGTGTGTGTGTGTGTGTGTGTAGTGAGCGTGATGAGGAGGAGCGCTCCACGCGAAGACGAAGCATTTATTCATTTATTCCGTTTGTTCAGCAAAACAAACAGAGGTCAGAGTTATGCTGCAACGCCGATAACTTCCCCGTCTATTACAGTTAAACGGCACATTAGGGGGGGGGGCTCGGCCCGCTCTTAGGACCACTTCAAAGCCGGGTTGACCCCCCCCCAACCCCCCACCCAGAAAAATCTGATTACTTGGACTTTTAGAGTTTACATAAGCTACAAGTTCAACTCACTCATGTTCTTCTGGGTCTTTTGGGTCCAGACACGGAGCTCTTGACGTGTGGTCCCTTCTCTGGCCACTAGATGGCGCCAGACAACTTGCTAGAAAACCCGCGTGGCGCCCGCGGCGTGGCTCTGCTGCGTGAGCGAGACGCAAATCTGGTTCCATGTGTTCTGTTCAAAGGTTCTCACTCTTTGCATTTATCTCAATTGATTTTGTCATTTTTTAAATAGAAAGCGGGGGATGGGGGGGGGGGACTTGTGAGGGTTAGTGGCGATGTCACAACTGATAATGAAGTGAAAACTTCACGCCGTTTATTTATTCGTGTTGTTTTTTCTTCTTCTAGATTTCTGCAAGTTGTCCCGTTAATTAAAGAGACACGCATCATTTAGATGTGCTTCATGTCCCACGCTTGACAAAAGTTCGACTTTCAAATACCGCTACCCCTCCTCCTCCTCCTCCTCGCCTTTCTCCGTTGGTGAGGTGGACTACCGCGGTGGCTGTTGGGCCCGTGGCGTTCGGAGGGGCGTCCCCGCCGGCGCCGCTTTAACTGGGCCGAGCCTCCCTCCGCACCGGTGGCCCTCGGGGGGCCGATCAGCGGGTCTCAGGAGAGGCTCCCCGCATCGCCGTCTAACCAGGCCTGTCACGAGGGGGGGGGGGTGATGTGATGGTGGGGGGGGGCTGACATGCCGAGAGGGCAATTACAGCAAGGACAAAGACTACACAGTGATAAGTCCCCACAGCACCCTAATGAAGAGAGCAGGGCAGCCTGCTAAGGTGTGTGTGTGTGTGTGTGTGTGTGTGTGTGTGTGTGTGTGTGTGTGTGTGTGTGTGTGTGTGTGTGTGTGTGTGTGTGTGTGTGTGTGTGTGTGTGTGTGTGTGTGTGTGTGTGTGTGTGTGTGTGTGTGTGTGTGTGTCCCCCCTTCCCGAGGAGGATACATTCTCTGAGGTCATGTTGCTACCGTGCTAACCCCCGGAACCGGAGCGTCTGAGGGCCGCGGCGGCGTTCCCAACGCACGCTATTAATAACGGGCCGTCTTGGAAGCGAGCCGCCGCGCCTCTCGTGGGTAATTGTTGCACATTAGCGGATCTACAATTTGTTTTTATCACACCACTTAATGAATTTTGTATATTTTTGTAATAATACCCCGCTTAAATATTCAGGAGGCGATGCGGCTGCATTCTGTGAGATAAATGAACGAGTCGGTGGGTCAGCGCCGGAAAAATAGATTCTGGATGAGGAAATACGTTGTTTTTAATTTATTGTTTAAGAGGAAGATTGAAACAGAAAATTAAAGAAAACGGGAAAATGAATCAATGCCTTCCACTGGTGGTCATTTTTGCATATTCGGCCAGTGATTACATCATCATCATCATCATCAGATCCCAAATGCACCAATGCTCTCTTCCTCCTCCTCTTCTTCTTCCTCCTCCTTTTTTTCTTTCCTATTTCGTTCTTGTTCTTCTTTCTTCTACAGGACTGTCTCAGAAAATTAGAATATTGTGATAAAGTTCTTTATTTTCTGTAATGCAATTAAAAAAACAAAAATGTCATGCATTCTGGATTCATTACAAATCAACTGAAATATTGCAAGCCTTTTATTCTTTTAATATTGCTGATTATGGCTTACAGCTTAAGAAAACTCTAAAATCCTATCTCATAAAATTTGAATATTTCCTCAGACCAAGTAAAAAAAAAGATTTATAACAGCTGAGTGTTTGTCAAGGCTCAGGAAACCCTTGCAGGTGTTTCGAGTTAATTAGACAATTCAAGTGATTTGTTTAATACCCTACTAGTATACTTTTTCATGATATTCTAATATTTAGAGATAGGATATGAGTTTTCTTAAGCTGTGCATAATCAGCAATATTAAAAGAATAAAAGGCTTGCAATATTTCAGTTGATTTGTAATGAATCCAGAATGCATGACATTTTTGTTTTTTTAATTGCATTACAGAAAATAAAGAACTTTATCACAATATTCTAATTTTCTGAGACAGTCCTGTAAATGTTCTTCTTCTTTTTTTTCTTGTTCTTCTTCTTCTCTTTCTTTTAAATTTTCCTTTTCTTCTAAACCTTCTTTTTCTTCTTCCTCTAAACCTTTTACTTATCTCTCTTTTTCTCTCTTTCTTCTAAACCTTCTTCTTCTCCTCCTCCTCCTCCTCTTGCATTAGTAGTGTGTGTGTGTGAGGGGGGGGGGGTGTCAGAGAGAGAGAGAGAGAGACGGTGTGTACCTGCTGCTGCGTCTGGGATCTGATAAGAGTTCCTCTGGAGCTGCTTATTCAAATCTGCATGTTCGGAGCAGCCGAGGCAATAAGATACCAGGAGATAACCTAGAGAGAGAGAGAGGGAGAGAGAGAGAGGGAGAGGGAGGGAGGGAGAGAGAGGGAGGGAGGGAGAGAGAGAGGGGAGAGAGAGGGAGAGAGAGATTCTCTCCGTTCCACAGCGCTGCTCCACTCGATGAGGGTTTTAAACACGGCCTAATTGATTTGCTTTATCCAGATTGTTTGTTGTTGTTGTTGTAAAAAACAAAAAACAACCTTCCTCTGAGCGAGAGGAGGAGGAGGAGGAGGAGAAGGAGGAGTTTTAGAGATTTTATCAAATCTGTATTTTTTATTTTCTTTGTAAATTGATCGTCTCTCGACCTCGTTGAGCGCGTTCGTTTGGGCGCTACTCGTCAGTGTGTGTGTGTGTGCGTGTGCACTGGCCTCTGTGTGTGTGTGTGTGTGAGTGGTTGTGTGTGGTTCTATTTCATACATATTCAAATGTCACATATTCATTTTAACATTCGCCCGCTGTGATCTCTCCTTTAGGCCGACTCCCGAGAAAAACAGCCTACAAATGTGGGCGTTGCTCCTTGTGAGTGTGTGTCCTCGATGCTCCTTGTGTGTGTGTGTGTGTGTGTGTGTCCTCGGTGCTCCTTGTGTGTGTGTGTGTGAGTGTGTGTTCTCGGTGCTCCTCGTGTGTGTGTGTGTTCTCGGTGCTCCTCGTGAGTGTGTGTGTGTGTGTGTTCTCGGTGCTCCTCGTGAGTGTGTGTGTTCTCGGTGCTCCTTGTGTGTGTGTGTGTGAGTGTGTGTTCTCGGTGCTCCTCGTGTGTGTGTGTGTTCTCGGTGCTCCTCGTGAGTGTGTGTGTGTGTGTTCTCGGTGCTCCTCGTGAGTGTGTGTGTTCTCGGTGCTCCTTGTGTGTGTGTGTGTGTGTGTGTGTCCTCGGTGCTCCTTGTGAGTGTGTGTTCTCGGTGCTCCTCGTGTGTGTGTGTGTTCTCGGTGCTCCTCGTGTGTGTGTGTGTTCTCGGTGCTCCTCGTGAGTGTGTGTGTGTGTGTGTTCTCGGTGCTCCTCGTGAGTGTGTGTGTTCTCGGTGCTCCTTGTGTGTGTGTGTGTGTGTGTGTCCTCGGTGCTCCTTGTGTGTGTGTGTGTGAGTGTGTGTTCTCGGTGCTCCTCGTGTGTGTGTGTTCTCGGTGCTCCTCGTGAGTGTGTGTGTGTGTGTTCTCGGTGCTCCTCGTGAGTGTGTGTGTTCTCGGTGCTCCTCGTGAGTGTGTGTGTGTGTGTTCTCGGTGCTCCTCGTGTGTGTGTGTGTGTTCTCGCTGCTTCTCGTGTGTGTGTGTGTGTGTCTCGCTGCTCCTCGTGTGTGTGTGTGTGTTCTCGCTGCTCCTCGTGTGTGTGTGTGTGTGTGTCCTCGCTGCTCCTCGTGTGTGTGTGTTCTCGCTGCTCCTTGTGTGTGTGTGTGTGTTCTCGCTGCTCCTCGTGTGTGTGTGTGTGTGTCCTCGCTGCTCCTCTTGTGTGTGTGTTCTCGCTGCTCCTCGTGTGTGTGTGTGTGTGTGTGTGTTCTCGGTGCTCCTCGTGTGTGTGTGTGTTCTCCGGCCCACGCTCAGTGTTTCTAGAGGATACAAATGATCAAGAAAATATATTTATTATTACCATAACAATAACGACTGTGGTTAATATTTATGATGCTGCTCTAAAAAAACAATTATTTTAAAATTTCCCTCCCACTTTATTTTTCAAGGACAATTTAGGAAATTAATATTTGATTACATATATATATATATTTAATATATACATTTGTACTAGCTATTTAAATTCATAGGAGACACTGTGTGTGTGTGTGTGTGTGTGTGTGTGTGTGTGTGTGTGTGTGTGTGTGTGTGTGTGTGTGTGTGTGTGTGTGTGTGTGTGTGTGTGTGTGTGTGTGTGTGTGTGTGTGTGTGTGTGTGTGTAGACTTGTTTTTGATGAGTTTTGATGTTCGGTTGCAAAAAACCCCATGCCAAATATATTTAATTTGTTATATAACACACTGAGAGCCTTTTCCCCAATTTATAATACCACTGTACATTTTTTTAAAATTATTTTTATTATTATTATTTTATTCCGTCCATATGGACGTTGCGGCGTCACCGCATCGTTCCCTCGGTGTGAGATTGTTATTATTATGTCCAGCGTGCCGCGGATGAATCTCTTCTCCTCTTTTCTTTATTTATATATCGACTCTCGCAGCCGAGCGAGATAGTGAAACTTCTCTTTTCCCTCCGCAACCAAACGCCACTCGTCTGGTGTGTTAGTCAGCCGCGCTCGCAATTATAAAAACTAAAAAAAAGACCACAAAGGAGGATTATGGGTGATGCCGATAGGCCGAACTGGGGGGGGGGGGGCGAGAACCCGACACTTTAAATCATGTGGCGGGGGGACGGCTTTCATAAGCACACGCGGCGTCGACTCTGATAAGTGTAATAAGGAAAGGTGACTGAGGAAGTCTCTGTGTTGAGGGGGGGGGGTGGTCTCCTTGTTGTGTGTGTGGTGAAAGAATGTCAGCATGGATAAAGGGCAGGGGGGGGGGGACAAGGTCAGGGAGCCCCCCCATGTCTGTTTGTGGCCTCTGAGCTGCAGACGGTAACCGACGGTAACCAACCGCAGCTTCGCCCGTCGACGTCTCACCGCACGTTAATTTATGAATCTTCAGCTCCTTTTTTAATTTCTTTTTCTTTATTCAAAGACAATCTCGGCTCTAGGAAGAGAAGAAACAAAAGAGAGAGAGAGAGAGAAAAGGAACGATGCTTTGAGGATATAATTAAAGATATCGTTCAAAGAACAACTTTTTGCATATTTGAATTATTACTGTCGTTAAAAAGCACACAAAATATGGAAATATGATTGCCCGGAAGCACATAAATCAATGATCAGCAAGGCCTCGGAGCCCAATAAATATGGGGAGTTAAATACTTTAAAATGCAAATCACATCTCGGAATTTGCATATGGATGAATTTAAAGGAAGTGTGCCTCTTTAAGACCCTCTGAGGTGGAAACGGGTGGAGCTGGAGGGGGAGTGGGGGGGGGGGTGCAGACAGGCAGCCGGAGCGGTTATTTTATATTTTGGTGTCCCGCCGTCATTGGTCAGGTGGGCGGCGGCAGCTCGACGTGACGGACGCGGCAGCCGCATCTCTTTTGTGGATCCCAGAAAAAGAGCCTTAAGTGATCTGAATAATTAGGACTTAATTATTCTCCATCCATCTAAATCAGAAAAGGACAGATATGGGAATGGAATTTTTAATTTTTAGGCCCCGACGTCCTGTCTCGTTCTAATGCGGTAAACTAAAGTGACTGTGAATAATACCGACTGACCTCCCAGTAATTACGCCTCGTCTGGCAATTTGCTCGCCGTTGCTAATTGAGGGTATTGATTCAGCGAGATTCATATTAAAAATACATATGTTTTATGGCTGGGGCGTTTTTTCTTCTTTTTTGTTTCTCCTTCTTCTTCTTCTGGTTGTCTTTTAATGTATTATTAATCCTTGGTATTTTTTAAAACAATAATTAGCAGACAGGATGTGTACCACCGCAGGGTGAAGGCTCTCTGCTTCGTCCCGCTCCACGCCCACCGGGGCAGGTGCTGTATATTCAGCCAAAAGTAGTTTTTTGCTTCATCTAAATTAGAAGCTTTGCATCCAACAACAGCTGTATGTATATATATATATATATACATATTTATATATTTTTATATTTATATATATATATATATATATATTTTAAATATATATATATATATTTTTTAATATATATTTATATTTATATTGATAGATATTCAGCCACACTTTATCTTTTTGCTTCATCTAAATTAGAAGCTCTGCATGCATCCAACAGCTATATATATTTTTTTTGTTGATATATTTATACATATGTTTATTAAATATATTTTTATATTTATATATATATATAAATAAAAAACATATATATATATTTATATTTTTATTTATATATATTCAGCCAAACGTTTTTTTTGCTTCATCTAAATTAGAAGCTCTGCATGCATCCAGCAACAGCTATATATATATATATATATATATATATAAATAATTTGTTTTAAAAGATATATTGATACATATATTTCTTGAATATATATATATTTTTATATTTAAATATATATAAAAAAAGTTTATCACCCAAACTACAAGCAGTACAATTAAAGCGAGGGCAGTACGCCGGCTATTTTCATAACGCCGACTGCGGTAATAACTGTGTAGTAAATTGTAACTGAGGCTCCTTCTACACGGAGGCTACGATCCCGCTAATTTAGCATATAAAAAACCACCCGTGTTGATTCCCCCCCCCCTCATCACACATTTAAAGACGCTGTGGCGGCGCCGCCGGATCAATGGACATGATGTCTCTTTGTGCATTAACACTCAGGTTAGAGGGTGAGGTTAGAAACCTGCCCGGCACCTCGCGGGGAGAAAAGAAGACCAGAGAGAGAGAGGGGGGAAAATCAATCCCCCCCCCCAGTCAGAGGGCCAATCGGTTGGTTCTGAAGGCATCCCTTTACCAGCATGTATATAAATATACATGTGTGTGTGTGTGTGTGTAGCATGAGGGGGGTGGCCGTGACTGTCACCCGTGAGTGTTTGCACATGTGTGAACGCCCTTCCTGTGGCGCCTGCAGCTATTGACCAGCGTAGAGGACGAGGCGGCTCGCCCCCCTCTCTCGCCCGCAACGCTTTAAGCTCCTCCTCCTCCTCCTCCTCCTCCTCCTCCTCTCACATCTTTCGTAGTAACCCAGATAGGGATCGATGGCGCTGGATCCGAGGCACTTGCCCCCTGCTGAAGCCGGTCCGCTCGTCTGTCCCACGGCCGGCTGCCGCGTGAGCGGCTGCAGCCGAGAGGACCGGCAGCTCCATCGGCTCGCTTTAAGGGGCCATGCATGTTTTGACGGAGTCCAACCCTCTTTATTTTATTTATGTCATGCCGATTAGTGTGCCACACACACACACACACACACACACACTCCACTGGACGTGTGTGTGTGTGAGGCGGCTCTGAAGGAGACGGACCCGGGTGTGATGGCCCCGCCGCTCCGACACAGATCGTTGGTGAAGGGCTCAACGGATGCCGTGAAATCATATTATGTGTTCCGCGAGGACGTTCCTCAGAGCGAGAAAACTCGCCGCCGCTCCGTAACGCACGGCGACCGCGGGGCGCGGCGCCGCCGGGCGAGAGGGAAATCATTCTGAATTAAAACAACTTAAAAGAAGAAGAAGAAAAATTACAAGCAACCCTCAGATTACAGTTAGACTCTCAATTCAATACATAGAAATCAAGGGAGACACCCACTGTGTGTGTGTGTGTGTGTGTGTGTGTGTGGGGGGGGGTTTAGAGGTGCTGTTAAAGGTGCCTCGTCTGGGGGAAAGTAGGAGCGTCATGCTCAGTTGGGGACCTCACATTCCTTCATCCCACTGGCGTCACGCGGGCGTCTCTCTCCCCCCCCCTCTCATCCTCTCTCTCTCTCTCTCTCCCCCTCTCTCCCTCTCTGTCTCTCTCTCCCCTCTCTCTCTCTCTCTCTCTCTCTCTCTCCCCCTCTCTCCCTCTCTGTCTCTCTCTCCCCTCTCCCTCTCTGTCTCTCTCTCCCCTCTCTCTCTCTCTCCCTCTCTCTCTCTCTCTCTCTCTCTCTCCCCCTCTCTCCCTCTCTGTCTCTCTCTCTCTCCCTCTCTCTCTCTCTCTCTCTCTCTCTCTCTCCCTCTCTCCCTCTCCTCTCTCTCTCTCTCTCTCTCTCTCTCTCCCTCTCTCCCTCTCCTCTCTCTCTCTCTCTCTCTCTCTCTCTCCCTCTCTCTCTCCCCCCTCTCTCTCGCTCTCCCTCTCTCTCTCTCTCTCTCTCTCTCTCTCTCTCTCTCCCCCTCTCTGCGTGTGAAACTACAAATGGCCGTGCCGCCGGGACGGAGGAGCTACTCGGCTCCTTCTGCTCGGCTGGTCATCTGTCCTCTCCGGGGCCCATCAGCCTAAACAGCCCCGGTGTCACACACACACACACACACACACACACACACACACACACACACACTAACCCATCCAAGCACCCGAGGCAGGAGAGAGAGGCACTGTGTTGGAGAGAGAGGGACATCAAAGCCCTGGAGGGGTTAGGAGAGGTGTGTGTGTGTGTGTGTGTGTTCAATACTCAGACCTCTGCATCGCTAACTATTCAGGCGATATGGATCAATATGAAGTGAAGGAACATATGAGGAACATTATATTTTACTAATTACTGCAATAATTAAAACGGTCTGTTGTGATTTTTTTAAAAATCAGTAGATGGACAATTCTTCACTAAATGGATTCAGATGCGTTGACTGATTCTGATTCTTCTTCTTCTCCTCCTCCTCCTCCTCCTCCTCCTCCGGGGGATTGAACCACCACCCTTCTGATTGATACTCAGTGTATTGGGGGGGAGAATGTGCTGTGGCGGTAAATTCTGAGCATAACGGCGTGCTGCAGGAGGCCCCGGCGTGCTGCGTTCATGTCCCGGGGCCGTGTGCATGCCCACTGAAGACTTGTGTTTTTACACAGGTAGGCAGTTTGGGGACTAGGGGGGGGGATCAAAGGAAGTTCCCCCCTTTTAATGTAACAAATATTCTAAATTCTAAAAATAAAAACCCTCCTCATCCTTCCTGCTAATCTGAGCAGTAATTTATTCCGACCCGCGGCCGTATTAGTATTCTCGCCGCGGGCGACGCGGTTCACCGCGAGAACGAGTTCCCTCAGACGGAGGGAACTTTGAAAAGAGTGAAAAGATCAGACGGCAACTTGTGGACGCCTCCTGCATCCAGGACGGCTCGTAGGATGGACCTGTAGGATGGCTCGTAGGACGGCTCGTAGGATGGACCTTTAAGATGGGCTCGTAGGATGACTCGTAGGATGGCTCGTAGGACGGCTCGTAGGATGGCTCGTAAGATGGGCTCGTAGGATGGGCCTTTAAGATGGGCTCGTAGGATGGGCCTTTAAGATGGGCTCGTAGGATAGCTCGTAGGATGGCTCGTAGGATGGGTCTTTAAGATAGACTCGTAGGACGGCTCGTAGGATGGACCTTTAAGATGGGCTCATAGGACGGCTCGTAGGATGGACCTTTAAGATGGGCTCGTAAGATGGGCTCGTAGGATGGGCTCGTAGGATAGCTCGTAGGATGGCTCGTAGGATGGCTCTTAGGATGGGCCTTTAAGATGGGCTCGTAGGATGGCTCGTAGGATGGCTCGTAGGACGGCTCGTAGGATGGCTCGTAAGATGGGCTCGTAGGATGGCTCGTAAGATGGCTCGTAAGATGGGCTCGTAGGATGGCTCTTAGGATGGCTCGTAGGATGGGCCTTTAAGATGGGCTCGTAGGATGGCTCGTAGGATGGGCCTGTAGGATGGCTCGTAGGATGGCTCGTAGGATGGGCCTTTAAGATGGACTCGTAGGATGGCTCGTAAGATGGGCTCGTAGGATAGCTCGTAGGATGGACCTTTAAGATGGGCTCGTAGGACGGCTCGTAGGATGGACCTTTAAGATGGGCTCATAGGACGGCTCGTAGGACGGCTCGTAGGATGGACCTTTAAGATGGGCTCGTAGGACGGCTCGTAGGATGACTCGTAGGATGGCTCGTAGGACGGCTCGTAGGATGGCTCGTAAGATGGGCTCTTAGGATGGGCCTTTAAGATGGGCTCGTAGGATGGCTCGTAAGATGGGCTAGTAGGATAGCTCGTAGGATGGCTCGTAGGATGGCTCTTAGGATGGGCCTTTAAGATGGGCTCGTAGGATGGCTCGTAGGATGGCTCGTAGGATGGCTCGTAGGATGGCTCGTAAGATGGGCTCGTAAGATGGCTCGTAAGATGGGCTCGTAAGATGGCTCGTAAGATGGGCTCGTAGGATGGCTCGTAGGATGGCCTTTAAGATGGGCTCGTAGGATGGCTCGTAGGATGGGCCTTTAAGATGGACTCGTAGGATGGCTCGTAGGATGGACCTTTAAGATGGACTCGTAGGATGGCTCGTAGGATGGACCTTTAAGATGGACTCGTAGGACGGCTCGTAGGATGGGCCTTTAAGATGGACTCGTAGGATGGCTCGTAGGATGGACCTTTAAGATGGACTCGTAGGACGGCTCGTAGGATGGGCCTTTAAGATGGACTCGTAGGATGGCTCGTAAGGTGGCTCGTAGGATTGTATTCGTAAGGTGGGTTTGTTGGATGGCTCGTAGGATTGTATTCGTAAGGTGGGTTTGTAGGATGGCTCGTAGGATGGCTCGTAGGATTGTATTCGTAAGGTGGGTTTGTTGGATGGCTCGTAGGATTGTATTCGTAAGGTGGGTTTGTAGGATGGCTCGTCGGATGGACTTGTAGGATTGTATTCGTAAGGTGGGTTTGTAGGATGCTCTTAGGATGGCTCGTAGGATGGACCTTTAAGATGGACTCGTAGGACGGCTCGTAGGATGGGCCTTTAAGATGGACTCGTAGGATGGCTCGTAGGATGGCTCGTAGGATTGTATTCGTAAGGTGGGTTTGTAGGATGGCTCGTAGGATTGTATTCGTAAGGTGGGTTTGTAGGATGGCTCGTAGGATTGTATTCGTAAGGTGGGTTTGTAGGATGGCTCGTAGGATGGGCCTTTAAGATGGACTCGTAGGATGGCTCGTAGGATGGGCCTTTAAGATGGACTCGTAGGATGGCTCGTAGGATGGACCTTTAAGATGGACTCCTAGGACGGCTCGTAGGATGGGCCTTTAAGATGGACTCGTAGGATGGCTCGTAAGGTGGCTCGTAGGATTGTATTCGTAAGGTGGGTTTGTCGGATGGCTCGTAGGATGGGCCTTTAAGATGGACTCGTAGGACGGCTCGTAGGATGGACCTTTAAGATGGACTCCTAGGACGGCTCGTAGGATGGGCCTTTAAGATGGACTCGTAGGATGGCTCGTAAGGTGGCTCGTAGGATTGTATTCGTAAGGTGGGTTTGTCGGATGGCTCGTAGGATGGGCCTTTAAGATGGACTCGTAGGATGGCTCGTAGCCGCTGGACTAACAGCATCATAAATATTATTATTATAGGACACAGGAGAAGAGAGGAAGAAGAAAATTGGACCCCAAATTCTTTAGTTTTTAAAAATATCTGTTTTTTGGGTGCAGCTTGTAATAATCAGTGGACACACACACACACACACATGCACACACACACACATTTTCTTTTCACACTGAATTAGAAAAAGAGAAAGAATGAGAGACACAAGGTAGTATAATACAAATAATGCACAATACGTGGCGCTGCACACGCAGGCATTGTTTATTTCTGATTAATTGCATGTGAACTGTGTGTGTGTGTGTGTGTGTGTTTCCTCATGGGGTATACATCGATGCCATGTTCTGAGCGAGCCGCTGAGCGACGGGACTTTGCTCCATCTGACTCTCTTCGTTGTGATCTCAATACGACGCTTCACCTCCCGTCGCTCTCGACTTTATGTGTGTCTTTATTTATTCTATTTATTTTACAACATGTTTTAGCGAATTAACGTCCGGACCGCCGATGGCGAGAGAGAGAGAGAGAAATACGCCACCGCTGACAAACTATATATTTTGGATAATGATCGCGGCGTCTCCTCTGCTTTTTATTTTTTTACTTGTCCGCAAATGCGAAGACGATGAATCGTCTTTCGGGGGGGGGGAGGGGGAGGGGATGGAGGTTGTAGGGGGGGGGGGGCAAACAGAGATATTATGTCAGTTTGCTTGAATCGTCCTTCCTGGAACGCGTGATGGACGATCTGTAAACTGAAGTCTGTGAGGAATTTCATTTTTATGGTAAAAACACGCTCACTAACCGCTCTGCATGTCACGCATAAGCACCTGTGTGTGTGTGTGTGTGTGTGTGTGTGTGTGTGTGTGTGTGTGTGTGTGTGTGTGTGTGTGTGTGTGTGTGTGTGTGTGTGTGTGTGTGTGTGTGTGTGTGTGTGTGTGTGTGTGTGTGTGTGTGTGTGTGTCTCGGAGGCCTCGGGCTGCCTCTTTGACACATGGGCCCCGTTTCTTCTTCTTCTTCCTTCTTCTGGTTTTCGGGACACTGGGCCGAGTCGCCCGCCGCCACGCGCGCGTCACGCCGGCGCGCCCCGCAGCGACGCCATCGCCGGTGTTATCGTTGGGGAAACGTATATATTTAATTTGTAAAACGTTGACAGTTTTGCTTGATTTATGGCGCAAGGCAATGTTTAATTAATTGAAAAAAATGCATATTACCCCGTGACTTAATTATTAGCTAATTAATCACCGGGTACTTGTTCAGTCACCCCCCCCCCCCTCAATCCACGCTTCATTTCCCCCTCTTTTCAGTGTGCGTGTGTGTGTGTGACACTTGAATTTCCTCCCGGGGTCGTTTTTTCATGGGTCATGCTTTTCTTTTTTCCTTCTTCTTCTAATTCCCGGGTGGCTGAGGAGGCGGAGCTACTCGGCCTCCGGACGGCACGCGGCGCGCCGGTGGAACTGAAGTCTCGACTTCCGTGTGTCGGGGAGCGTGACGACCGCACGTTTTTAGAGGTCGTCGACGTGGAGAATGTCGGCGCGTCCGCGCACAGGCAGAGTGTGTGTGTGTGTGTGTGTGTGTGTGTCTGTGTCTGTGTGTGACCTTCGGAAATTCCTACTTATTCCTTTTTTTTAGAAATGAAAGAACGGCCACCGGGCGACCTCGACCTCGGGATGCGGCCGATCGGCTCCTCGGCCAATCGAGCGCCGCGTTCCCAAAGCGTCCCCCGTGCACCTGAACAACCGCCGGCTCGTGGCGCACACAGAACGCATTCATATCTCCCTGTCGCGGCCTCGGGAAGGCACCATCTTGCTGACCCTGGGGGGGGGGTGAATAAAAGCCTCCCTGTTCCAGCCGTCGGTGGTTTCCCTCTCACTGGCACAGGGGCTCTTCACGAGAGCCTCTCCAGACAGTCGCTGTGAGGAAACGATAGGGAGCGGACATGTTGGATGCGAGCGCGTGAGGAAGAGGAGGGGGCGTGGCCTGGCCCACTACCTGGGGGGGGGGGGTCGTGTGTCCGTGCCTGGTCAATTTGTTGTAAGCGTTTTAAACTATTAGAGCTGCTGTTAAAAAGGCCCGTTTGAGTGCAGAGCTGTCAGTCTGCAACGGGGCAATTGGGGGAGTGTGTGGGTGTGTGTGTGTGTGTGTGTGGGGGCTGTCATGGCTGTCACTCAATGGGAGGATGAGAACTGTTTGGCCCTAATGGATTCCTCCAGGCGGACGGCTTACACGGCGGCTGGAAGCAAAATCGATGCGTTGTCATGAGCGAGTGAGGCATCATCAAACGGCCAGGTGGACGGGAGGAAGGGGAGGCCTGTGTGTGTGTGTGTGTGTGTGTGTGTGTGTGTGTGTGTGTGTGTGTGTGTGTGTGTGTGTGTGTGTGTGTGTGTGTGTGAGTGTGTGTGTGTGCGTGTGTGTGTGTGTTCTGGAAAGAAGAGAGGAGACAGACAGATGCTCGGCTGGGCTTTACACGCCCACTGGGGCCTCGGCTGTGATTGTGAGCATGAAGGGGCTCTGACCCCCATCAGCTCTGCTGCTTTTATTTTCCGGTTCTATCGGAATCGGACACAGATACACTCACACACACACACACATGAACCCGCACACGCAGAACAATGTGGAGCCGTGCAGACGGGGGGGGGGGGGGTTCTCGCCCTGACAAGAGTCAAACATTATCTTGTCGGCAACGATCACGTCCTCGGAGAACAGATTCCTGCTTCCCGGTTCTGACTGGAACCTGCAGAGAGAGAACGAGGCAACGAGAGGCAGAAAGAGACAGAGAGAGACAACGAGAAACAACGAGAAACAACAAGAAACAACGAGAGGCAGAGAGAGGCAGAGAGAGGCAGAGAGAGGAAACGAGAGGCAACGAGAGGCAACGAGAGGCAGAGAGAGGCAGAGAGAGGGAGAGAGAGGCAGAATAAAACCCGACCCAGAGAAGTGGAACCCGAACCTTTTTCCTTCCAAGACTTTGAGCCCATAGACTGGAGTTGAGCAGATTGCTCCAAGCTGGCGGCTGATGCTGAGCAGAGATGCTGCTGTTCAACTTCCTCACTTGGCCTCCGGTCTGGGGCTCAGCCCCCCCCCCCTCCTCCTCTTTTGTCGTTGAGTTACATTTCAAGGACATTTCACGATGAAGATTAAAAAAACAACAACGCCGATTTCGACCCCGCTAGCCGACACAGGCGCCATTAGCGTCCAGCCTCATGACCGCGATCACGCCGTGGCCCTGGGTAGCTCCGCCCCCACTGAGCCGACACAGGTGCTGTCTACACCTGTTTCAGTGACTTTTGTGCAGCTGGTGTTTAGATGGAAGCCTCACAGACCAACTTTATTGATTTATATTCCTCAACATATCGGACTGAAGTTGAGTCGCGGGGGGTATTTCTTCCCCTCCCCCGACCCCGGGCCTCTCGATACGCTTCTTGTTAGATACTCTTCTTCTTCTCCTCCTCTTCGGTAGCACATGAAAGGCTCTTGATGAAGGAGCTAAATGTGCTGCGTCCCTCGGAAGATGAAAAGGAGTCCACGTTAGCCGGAGTTGTTGCCTACCGTGGCTCTGGGAGAGAGAGAGAGAGAGAGAGGAGAGAGAGAGAGGAGAGAGAGAGGAGAGAGAGAGAGAGAGGGAGAGAGAGAGAGGAGAGAGGAGAGGAGAGAGAGGAGAGAGAGAGAGAGAGGGAGGGAGAGAGAGAGGAGAGAGAGAGAGAGAGAGGAGAGAGAGAGAGAGAGAGAGAGAGAGAGAGATTCTCTATGCTAATGTCTCTGCACTTTACTTGTAATTATGCCCCAGCATCCTCCCTTTCTTTCCTTTTCCTCTCTTCTCTTCTCCTCTTCCTCTAATTGCTGATGAAACACTTTTTCTCCTTCGTTTTCAAAAACGGCAGCCACGACTTTTTGGAGACCCCGCCCCCCAAATAGAGCGATTTGATCTCTTCCATCCTCTCAGAAGTCGTCGTCGTTCCTCCGAGATGAAACAAGTTTTTTCTTGGAATTGGAACAACATGGCCGCCGTCCTCGCCCCCCAAAACAGCGTTTCCCGTTTCCCCGCCTTTCGACCCCCCCCCCCCCCCCATCCGCTGCCCGCGCCCGTATTTATTTTATCAGGCTAATGGGGGGTCACCCCTGTGTGGCGGCCATCAAACCGCCGGGTCTGACGCCCGCTACCTTTGGCGTGATTTATGGGCCGGCGTGCCGCTCGCCCTCAGAAGGCCGCCATTGTCCCGTCTTTGTCCCGCTGAGCCAAACCAGAACCCCGTCTTTAAAGAGAATCATTTCATCATGTTGGAAATGAAAAGGCTGTAATTACTCCCAATTAGAGGCCGACTTCTTTCCCTTCTTTCTCTTTTTTTCTCCTCCTCCTTTTCTTTCTTTCCTCATTCCGGAGGGTATTTTTTCGAAGGTAAATTGTGTTTCCAGAGAGAGGGAGAGATGAAGAGAGGAGAAAGGAGAGGAGAGAGAGGGAGGAGAGGGAGGAGAGAGGAGAGAGGAGAGGAGAGAGGGGAGAGAGAGGAGGGTGAGAGAGATGGAGAGGAGAGAGGGAGGAGAGAGAGGGAGGAGAGAGGAGAGAGGAGAGAGGAGAGTGAGAGAGAGAGGAGAGGAGAGAGAGGAGGGTGAGAGAGGAGAGGGAGAGAGAGGGAGAGGAGGAGAGAAAAGAGGAGGAGAGGAGGAGAGGAGGAGAGGAGAGAGGAGGAGAGAGAGGAGGTGAGAGAGGAGGAGAGAGAGGAGGGGAGAGAGAGAGAGGAGAGGAGGAGAGAGAGAGGGAGGAGGACAGAGAGGAGGAGAGAGAGGAGGAGAGGAGGAGAGAGAGGAGGGAGGAGAGAGAGGAGGAGAGAGAGGAGGAGGAGAGAGAGGAGGAGAGAGAGGAGAGGAGAGAGAGAGAGAGGGAGGAGAGAGAGGGAGAGAGAGAGGAGAGAGAGAGGAGAGAGGAGAGGAGAGAGAGAGGAGAGAGAGGGAGGAGAGAGGAGAGAGAGGAGAGAGAGGAGAGAGGAGGGAGAGAGAGAGAGAGGAGAGAGGAGGGTGAGAGAGAGGAGAAAGGGGAGAGAGAGGAGGGTGAGAGAGAGGAGAGAGAGGAGGGTGAGAGAGAGGAGAGAGGAGGGTGAGAGAGAGAGAGGAGGGTGAGAGAGAGGGGAGAAGAGAGGAAAGGAGAGAGGAGGGTGAGAGAGAGAGGAGAGAGAGAGAGGAGAGAGAGGAGAGAGAGGAAACACTTTTCCATTCCGGTTGTAATGGATGAATCCCTCTGACATCTCTCCTGTCTTTGATGTCCACTGGGGGGGGGGGGTCTGAAGTGGTGTGATGACACTGTAATGTTAGCTTTAAAGACCCCACCTTTAATGGGGCTGGCTCCACAATGTCATGATGGGGGGGGGGGGAGAGAGAGAGAACCCCCCCCCCCCTGTGAGGAGTGTCTCATCTTGACGTTGAGCGTCTACATGTGTGGATCTTTGGCCGACCGGCTCCTCAGTGTGTGTCCTCGGCGCCCCCCCCCCCCTCCCCCACACACACACACGCCCGACCATTTACATGTATCTTTACCACAATTTGAAAAACAAATCCACTCGCCATTTATCTATCGAGGGCGGGGGGGAGGCAGTTGGTGTGTGTGTGTGTGTGGGTCTGGAGAATGTTGGAGTTGGTGGTGGGGGGGGGGCTTTGAGGGGAAGCAAATGTTTTCTCTGGCTTGCGCCGACGCCGTGAAAACAGACTCCTGATGCTGACGTGTATTAGAAGTGAGCCGGGCAAATATTAGCTGGGCCTGACCGTGGAGGTGGGCGGAGCCTAACGGGCCGGTGTCACGTTACGCGGGCGGGTTACAGCGAGAGAGGCCGCGAAATAATGTGTTCTTACTTCTAGAATGGTTTATTTTACATTTAAAGCCACTTTTGGAATAGAGACGGCTTATTATTGACTATGTGTTATTATCAATAACCTGTCTTTTAATTGCACGCTCTATAAAACATCAGCAAATCTACAAGAGAAAGTATCTCGATTTGCTGGAACTGTAAAAATGTGTTACATTTTTGCATTAAATTGGAATTAAACGATAAATTTGGGGTGAAAAAATAAAGTTTTCTATCGTATCGTACTGACTGCAAAGAGATGAGAGACAGCCCACACACACACACACACACACACAGACCTCCCGCCAGCCTGCCTAGTCGGACATTAACTTGTTCAGGTTGGCATGTGTGCTAAAGGGCACAACAACAACAACGACAACAACAACAAGACACAGTGGCTAACTCCGCCCACATTTCCAGCACAGGTCGGAGAAGGGGGAGGAGGGAGGGGGGGGGGGTTCAAACAGAACGGTGATGCGTCTTGTTTGTCAGCGGCGAGTCCGAGGACATGTGACAGAGCGCCGGAGGAGGTTTCCAAATCCATTTCCTGCTCTTGTCCGTCCACATCAGTCGCCGCCGGATCTGCTGGTCCTCATTGTGCTCTATTACGGGGGTGTGTGTGTGTGTGGGGGGGGGGGCATAGCTGGTGCACACATGCCCAAAAATGATGCGTCTCCTTTGATCTGTTGTGAGCCACATGAACAGTTCCCGCCGCCAGACACACACACACACACACGCACACACACACACACACACACACACACACACACACACACACATCCTTGCAGTTTGGCCCTTTGCACTTTTTATAGCACTGCTCAGTCCGTCTTTGAGTGTGTGTCTCTGTCTGTGTGTGTGTGTGTGTGTGTGTGTTGCTTTGACTTATTCTGGCATCTTGTTTTTTTTTTTCCATCCACATGATTTCTCTCCCAGTTCCATTTGTAGCGCCACTGTAATGGGAGCCAGTGTTTGAGGTACAGCGCTTATTAGTTTCTTATCTCGGCTAATTATCCATTAAATAACATGCGCACACACACACACACACTCGCAAGCTCTTATTATTGGATAATTAGCAACCCGGCCCATCATGAATATGCATTCCCCCACTGCCTAATACACGAGATATGAAAACATCCATTTTAATCTCCTCGATTGACTCGTCCTGCTTTCTCATGACGCCATTCCCCCAGAATCCAGAGGGTCGGGGTCGCCTCCCCCAGAATCCAGAGGGTCGGGGTCGGCTCGCCGGACGGCACGGCTGCGTTTTGGACGCCGTGGCCGGTTTCAGCATTAGTATTTATTATTAGTATTAGCATACACGGGTGCTGTTGGCCTGCAGGCGACCTCGGGAGTCGGCCCAGCAGCAGCTGGAGGTCTAATTCAGTCCTTTTTTATTTATATGAATTTTCTCTCTATTTAAAAAATAAATAATTTGCAGATATTTATTAATTTAATATTTCTTAATTATATAAATAATATATATTTATATTATAATTCTATATATTTATATATAGAATTATAATTGATTTATTACATATTTATTTTAAATGTTATATTTTCTCAAATTTTTTGCAGATATTTTCAAGATTAGAATAAAATGTTAAAAAATAAAATAAAATGTGCAGATATTTATAAATTAAATATTTATAAAATATATAAATATATTTATTATATATATAGATTATATATATTATAAATGTATATATAATTATAATTTATTTATAAAATACTCATATTTAATTTGAGATATATATAAATGAAATATTTATTAATTTTATAAAATATATATTTATCTTATATATATACATATATTATAATTAGATATATATATATAATTTATTTAATAAATATTTATATTTCATTTTATATTTTCTCTTTTTTTTAGCAGATATTTTCAAGCGTAGAATTTTTTAAAGCAAATTTATTATAAACTTCTCTCTCTTTTTGTTGGTGTTCCTTCTGGCCGGTGTGTTCTCGTGTCTCTTTGTTGCGTGTTCTGTTCTTCGCTCGGAGTGCCGCGTGTCACATCAGGTGCGTCAGGATGCCTATTGGCTACCGGCCCGCCGACCGCAGCCATCCCAGCCAATCGGCTGTCGGCGATATGACCTTTTCGCCGGCCGCCCCTGACCCTGATGGGAGGTGAAGTGTGTGGCTGGTAGCAGTCAGTACTGGAGGAGGAGGAGGAGGAGGAGGAGGAGATTTTCTTGGCCAGTCACTCCCGCTCCCGTCCTCCTTCCTCCTCAACTCCTCTTCGTCGCGACAGCCTCCCTCGGCTGGTTCACACCGTGGTCCTCATGCGACGTGTGTGACTCCTCCCATTTCCCACTTGCCTCTGCTGTCGTCTCCGAGGTGCTTAGCAACAATCTGTCCTCCCGAAACGAGAAAACTAAAATCTAGAGGATGCTCGAAAAATGCTCTGAAAGCAGTAATGAATATTCTAGAGGTGGAGGACGGCTCTCTGAAGTCAAGTGGTGGGGGTCAAGTTAATTATGCACACAAGGGCCTGGCTCAGTCGCTCTATTTGTGTGTGAGTGTGTTTGTGTGTGTGAGTGTGTTTGTGTGTGTTTGTTTGGGCTCGGGATGCTGAAACTTTGCCTTTAATTAAACACAGATGTGGAAGGAGAGACGGTCTGTCACGCGCTTTTTAATAGCAGCTGCATGCATGTAGACAACAGTGGGCACACACACACACACACACACACACACACACACTTGAAGATGAAAGAGTGTGTGTGTGTATTTTTGAGAGGAAATCTGAATTGCCTTTAAAAGTTTGAAGATATGTCGAGTATTGAAATGTCTGCAGAGGAGTTGAAGTCCTGTAGCTCTGAGTTCACTGTTATATGTCTGTTATATGTTATATGTCTGTAGTAATAACTTCCTTCACATGGAGACTGAAGAGGAGGAAGAGGAGGAGGAGGAGGAGGAGTAGCAGACTCAGAGCCAGCGACGGCTATCTGAGGAAGAACATCACCCAAAAATATAAAATCAACAGCCTGCTCCGTATCTCTATAGATGGTTCCATTGTGTGTGTGTGTGTGTGTGTGTGTGTGTGTGTGTGTGTGTGTGTGTGTGTCCGTCCGTGGAGGATAATAGAAAATGTAAAGATACGGCCCTGAAATATGAGTCTGCTTGGGAGGTGAGAACGAGAAGAGATGAGCTGGAGATTAGAAAAGAGATGGAGGAGGAGGAGGAAGAGGAGGGCAGCGAAGCTCACGTTGTGTGTGAGGAGTGTGGGCCGGTGTGTGTTAGTCATCGTGTGAGTGTGTGTGTGTGAGTGTGTGTGTGTGTGTGTGTGACTCCCTCCCTCCTGTGTTTTCCAGCTCCACGCAGCAAGACGGGACATCCTGACTGATCCCACACAGCGGCCATTATTACTCCACACACACACACACACACACACAGACCCACGCGCACCTCAGACTCACCTGCATGACTTCCTGTTTCCATCACATGTTTCCACCCGATGCCTTGCTCATGAGCGTTTGTCGGGTATCTGCCTCCAGTTCAGTTCCCTGTTGTTCTAGGGAGCTTTCTTCACTTTCATTTACCCCTCTCTATCTCTCTCGCTCTCGCTCTCTATCTCTATCTCTCTCTCTATCTCTCTCTCGCTCTCTATCTCTATCTCTCTATCTCAATCTATTTCAATCTCTCTATCACTCTCTATTTCACTCTATTACTCTATATCTCTCTCTCGCTCACTCTCTATCTCTCTTGCTCTCTATCTTTCTCACTCACTCTCTATCTCTCTCTCATTTTCTGCCTCTTTCTCTCTCAATTCAATAAGCTTTATTTACATGAATGTTGCAACAACAATATTTACAAAGCATCAAGACGACACCAAACATATACAATTCATAATAATACTAATAATATACACATTAAACAATGTGTGTGTGTGTGTCTCTCACAAACACACACACACACACACACACACAGTTTGGAAATCTTCCCTCTTCTTTCTTAGCTCCTCCCCCTCTGGTTGGTGAAGCCAGAAGCTGCTGGCGTGTTATTAGCAGACGGTTTCTGAGGAGGCATTTGTTTCTCATTATTCATTTGGTGTTTCCCCTTCCTCCCGGCTGAGTGGAGGTCTTCCCGGCTGGGTGGAGGTCTTCCCGGCTGGGTGGAGGTCCTCCCGGCTGGGTGGAGGTCCTCCCGGCTGGGTGGAGGTCCTCGGTGCCACACTGAGCTACGTGTCACGACCTTTTTGGGGTTTTTAAAAAGGAATTCCTGCTAACCTGATTGACGCGATACGTTATTATTTAGTTTAAAAAAAACCTGATCCACTATTTCCACCCTCGTTCTCATGGAGAAATCAATTCTCTGTTTTGCTTCTTGAGTTTCGTGTTTTATTGTCTCGAGACACGACTGTCGGGGAAGTTTTATCCCATTTGACATATATGTGAGTTTTGAAGTCGTGTTTTCTGGAGGCGGGGCCTCGCGTGTAGTCGAATATTGAACTGTGCTCCAGCACGCAGGGCGGGGAGCCGTGACCTCAGTCCGCTGTCAGCACGACTCAAACAGTCGACAGCGCCGACACTAACTGTATTACACAGTCAGAATTGAGTGCATTTTTCTCTCTCTTCTTGTTCATGTTTTTTTAGATCGGGGCTAAAAAGTACCATCAGTGTGATTCATCTTTACTGTAATATATACTAACGGCATTCAGGAAAGTTTCAAAGAGGTCCAGATAAACATCGAGTCACTTCTCACTTAATCATAATTCGGTGGCATATATATATATATACACTACCGTTCAAAAGTTTGGGATCACCCAGAGAATTTTGTGTTTTCCATGAAAACTCACACTTTTATTTATCAAATGAGTTGCAAAATGTATAGAAAATATAGTCAAGACATTGACAAGGTTAGAAATAATCATTTGTATTTGAAGTATTTTTTTCTTCAAACTTTGCTTTTGTCAAAGAATGCTCCTTTTGCAGCAATGACAGCATTGCAGATCTTTGGCATTCTAGCTGTTAATTTGTTGAGGTAATCTGTTGAAATGTCACCCCACGCTTCCTGAAGCACCTCCACAAGTTGGATTGGCTTGATGGGCACTTCTTGAGGACCATACGGTCAAGCAGCTCCCACAACAGCTCAATGGGTTGAGATCTGGTGACTGTGCTGGCCACTCCATTACAGACAGCAAGCTGCCTGCTTCTTCCCTCAATAGTTCTTCACAATGTGGAGGTGTGCTTTGGGTCATTGTCCTGTTGGAGGAGGAAATTGGCTCCAATCAAGCGCTGCCCACAGGGTATGGCATGGCGTTGCAAAATGGAGTGATAGCCTTCCTTATTTAAAATCCCTTTTACCTGGTACAAATCTCCCACTTTCCCAGCACCAAAGCAGCCCCAGACCATCACATGACCTCCACCATGCTTGACAGATGGTGTCAGGCACTCTTCCAGCATCTTTTCACCTGTTCTGCGTCTCACAAATGTTCTTCTGTGTGATCCAAACACCTCAAACTTGGATTCATCTGTCCAGAACACCTTTTCCAATCTTCCTCTGTCCAATGCCTGTGTTCTTTGCCCATACCAATCTTTTCTTTTATTGGCCAGTCTCAGATATGGCTTTTCTTTGCCACTCTGCCTAGAAGGCCAGCATCCCGAGTCGCCTCTTCACTGTCGGCGTTGACACTGGCGTTTATGGTACCATTTAAAGAAGCTGCCAGTTGAGGACCTGTGAGGCGTCTATTTCTCAAACTAGAGACTCTAATGTACTTGTCTTCTTGCTGAGTTGTGCACCGGGGCCTCCCACTTCTCTTTCTGCTCTGGTTAGAGCCCGTTTGTGCTGTTCTCTGAAGGGAGTAGTACATACCGCTGGAGGACATTTTCAGTTTCTTTGCAATTTCTCGCATGGAATAGCCTTCATTTCTAAGAACAAGAATAGACTGGCGAGTTTCACATGAAACTTCTTTTTTTCTGGCCATTTTGAGTCTTATCGAACCCACAAATGTGATGCTCCAGATAATTAACTAGCTCAAAGGAAGGCCAGTTGTATAGCTTCTCTCATCAGCAAAACAGTTTTCAGCTGTGCTAACATAATTGCACAAGGGTTTTCTAATCATCCATTAGTCTTCTAAGGCGATTAGCAAACACAATGTACCATTAGAACACTGGAGTGATAGTTGATGGAAATGGGCCTCTATACACCTATGGAGATATTTCATTAGAAACCAGACGTTTCCACCTAGAATAGTCATTTACCACATTAACAATGTAGAGAGGGTATTTATGATTGATTTAATGTTATCTTCATTGAAAAAAACAGTGCTTTTCTTTGAAAAATAAGGACATTTCTAAGTGATCCCAAACTTTTGAACGGTAGTGTATATACTGTTTTTTCAATAAAGATAACATTAAATTAATCAGAAATACACTCTCTACACTCTCTACACTCTCTACATTGTTAACATTGCACAAGCTTTTTATTTTGTATTTTTTTACATGCCATTCCTCGTCTGAAAGGTCATGTGACTCTCGTTGTGCGACTCGCCAGACGGCTCGTCCAATCACACGTTCCTGTTCACACACGGCGAGCTCTCCGTCGTGGTCGCCGCGCTCCTCCGACGCCATCTGCTTCGCCTTAGAGGAGCGCTGAGCGATTCTCAGTGACGGGCGAAGGCCCGGCTCATCACGCGGGGCTAATTCACTTTTAAGTCGTGCCACGTTTGCTCGCCGCTCGCTCCCGGTTTGTGTCACGGGCGCCGCGTTGTCCACGACGTTGCTATAGCTCGCCGTTGTTTTGTTGTGGGGCGGCGAGGAAGCCAAACGCTGCGATGAGGCACCGCGAGTAACGCTCTCTGACAGAGGAGGCCTGTTGGTGGGGGGGTGTGTGTGTACATGTGTGTACATGTGTGTGATTGTGTGTGTGTGTGCGTGACCATGACTTGGAGTAGAATTAGAAGATCGTTTTTTTTCCCCAGGGATTTTCTCTAAACACGTTTTGGAGTCTTCAGTTTTCTCTCCTCAAAATGTCGAGAGGCTTGAAAACCTCCGAGTGCTCCTCAGTCTGTAGATTGTGTGACATTGTGTGCGTTCACATTTTGAAGGAGACTGAATGTGTGTGGTTGAATATTGTTCCCCCGCCCATGCATTTTGGTTTAAACTCTGTTTTTAGTTCCCCAAAACTGTATTTTACAATTTGCTTAAAGTTTATCGCAAAAAAAACTGCCTTTTTTTTAGCTGTTGTCGTTCAGCTCCATTTAATTTACTGAAAGCGCTTCGTAACCAACGTGTTCTGTTAGAACGGCTCGGTCACAAAGGTCACAAAGGTCGCCCACGGTACGCCTCGCCGCCTCGCCGCCACGCCGCCGTGCTTCAAATTTCTCCTGCGTGAAGACTTTGAAAGCCGCTCGACCGTTTCATTCCGTTAGCTTCCTACGACACTCCTCTAGTTAACGCGTGTCAGTCGACGCTCGGGAAGAAGAAAAAACACCAAAACAACAACAACTCATCCCTGTGACTAATTAGAGACGGGAGTCATTGTCATCCGTCTCGTGATGAGGGATCATGAAGGCGTTTCCCTCTCTGATGTCACCGTGTCTCCGTGTTTGAAGGCGGCGGCGTACACGCGGGGTTGCTTGTTTTTAAACGCGCTGTCAGTTATCCCGGTGGCGGTAGCCCCCCCCCCCCCTCCGGGCGGCGGCTGGTTGGCTCGTCTCTCGGAAAACCAGCGAAAATCTGATTTACATTGAGAGCGTGTCGTAGCGAACCCGAGCCCACGGTATGACGGTGTGTATATTCACCTCCATTGTTTGTGACAGTTGGTTGTACCTGAGCCGGGGGGGCGGGGGGGGGGGGGCAAGTATGCATCCGACTTTGCATTTCAGTGGCTGAGCCCAGGGTCAGGAGCACATCTGGTTGACTGTAAGGTTTGTGTGCGAGGTTTCGGATTACGATGACACACACACACACACACACTTGCGAGATACACTTGTTGCTGTGCGAAGCAACAGCAGCTTTGGCGGCGGCACTCCTACACAAACAAACAAACAAACACACACACACACCTGCTGCTCCCGGCGAGTCGCTGTGACAATCAGCCGAGCGAGGGGGGAAGGGGGGGGGGGGCGAACAAAACAAAACAAACAGTTTGATTTACATGACAGTAGCGCGCTTTGCATTCGCGCGCCGCGGCAATGAGTGAAGCTCCGCTGGAAACGGCTGGTAATGAGAAGTGATGCTGGAGCTCATGGCTGTATATATGAATGTATTTATTTATATATATTTATATATATAAATGTATTTATTAATATATATTTATATAAATATATATATATGTATGTATGTATATATGTTTATATTTATATAAATATATATTTGTATTATATATATAAATATATATATATATATTTAATTAAAATTTTTTTTATATGTGTTTACTCTCTTCGGCGTTGCATAATAAATATATACAATTTGTAGCGTTGACAAATTCTAGATGTGTGCGTGTGTTAGTGATAAGAGTGTTTTTTGTTTGGGGGGATTTTTCTTTTCCCCCCTAAACTTTCCTTCTTTCGACGGAACATGAAATGTTTCTGCAGTTTTTGCAGAAAAGAATTTGTGTGGAATTTTTTAACGAGCAATTTAACAGCATTCTCGGCCGCACTCGTACTCGCTAAGCTTTATTTTGGAGGACATGCAGGCCGCACATGTCGAGTGTGCGTGTGCGTGCGTGTGTGTGTGTGTGTGTGTGTGTGAGAGAGAGAGTTTGGTTCGTGAATTTAATGCGTTTGTGGTTTTTTGTGGATGACAGCATACACTCATCATGTCATATGTTCATAGTAATAATACTTCGGTCTGTCTCTACATGATTGTGTGTGTGTGTGTGTGTGTGCGTGTGTGTCTGTGTGCGTGTGCTGGCTCCAGTGGTCTGCTCTTCATGTAAAGAGATAGCATCTACCCACAACAGATCGATGAGGGAATATTTCTAGAATCCCTGTTTCTGTCTCCCATTTAACTAAACCCTGTGTGTGTGTGTGTGTGTGTGCACCGAATACTCAGACTGACAACCTCACTCGTGTGCTTCCATTATTGACTCCATTGGCACATCAGACTCCGAGAAGCTGCAGACCCGCCCCCCCCCCCCCATGGAACATGTGATGAAACGTTCTTATATATAGATACATAATAAAGGCATAACTATACAGTCTTTTCTGGATACACTAAATATTGGCACGTGCATGTGGATGCACTCTTTCTCTCACTCCCCCCCCCCCCTCACACACACACATACATACACACACACACACTCTCCTCACCTTGCTCATGTTTACGTGCCCTAAATTGTCCAACGGGGACGCAGCACACGGATGATTTATGGTGCCAGATATGATTAGATCCCATGTATTTTTACACAATGGACACTTTTCTTGTGTGTGTGTGTGTGTGTGTGTTGCTGCACGCGGCGCCTTAAGTGGGAGGCGGTAGTCATTAACCAGTGAATGAACAGCCTGTTCCCCACTTATTCAAATATAGCTTTGTCTTTTCCTCCCCGTACCGACGTCCCACTCTGAGCACACGTGAAGATATTTATCGAACAATGTGCGAGACGCGGGGGACGTGTGTTTCGCTTAATGGCGGCGAGTGACGCGGCGTGAGGAACGGGGGATGAGCGTTATCGACGGGTCTCTGGGACTCGGACAACACGGTTAGAAACTTCTACAAAATGCAGAATTAATGCCTGAGCTCGTTGTTTCTGATGGTGCTCACGCCCTTTAATACATATATATATATATTTATAAATGTATATATATATATATATTTATACATATGTATTTATATATAAATATCTATTTATAAATGAATATATATATAAATACATATATATAAAAAAAAGTAATAAAAAAAAAACAACCATGGGAAGCCATTAGAGCAAAAACATTTCCTCTCTTATTTCAGGTAATTAAAGTATTTCTCATGTCCCTGTTTTGAAAGTTCCACCTGAAGCTGCCCAGTAGAGGCAGCGGCACGGCTCACTTCATCCTTTAGGTCGTGACCTCATGAGACTATTCGCACCTACACTTTTGCACACGGCCCCTTTGTGTCGAGCAGAGGTCGAACTCACACAGTTCAAGGTGAGTCTCCAGTCCAGCTCACAGATAATTGTCAATACAATTGATTTTCTTCTTCTTCATATTTTTCTCTCCCCCCTACGCACATCCACTGACTCCCTCTCCTCTCTCCTCCATCCTTCTCTTTTCATCTTGAGCCAGATAAGTCCGCCTCGACTGCCAAGAGCACCGAGTATCACTGCCTGCTGCTTTTTCTTCTTCTTCCCCTCCCTCCTCCTCCTCCTCCTCCTCCTCTTCTCGCAGTGCACTGAAGCCATGTCGCAATCTCTCTGTGCGCCGTGATGCCTGGACGTCTCCTGTCCGGCTCCATCTCGTCTGCGCCGCAGCGCCCGGTCCGCGGCGCGAGTTGAACTCCGCTGCCTCGCTGCAGGTCAGCCTTCACGGCCGATTAGCGTCGGAGCGCCACTTCGCTCGCGAGTTGTCGGGAGCGCTTATCGTGAAGCTCAACAGCGATCAGTCTCGCCGCGGTCGCTCCCTCTCCTCTTTCTCCCTCTCTCTTTCTGTTTGTCTGCCCTCTCCCCTTTTGGCATTCCCCCCCCCCCCTCTCAAATCACCATATCTCCATCTATATCTTGTCAGTCATGCTCCCCCTTGGATACAAACGGTCTAAGAAAGACGTTTCCTCCTCCCTCACGACTCGTCAGCGTAGATGTGAGAGCGTGAGAAGTGCGACTCCCCCGAGCTGCCAGCAGGTTCTTAAAGGACGGCCGTAGACAAATATAAGAGGCCTCGTCTCCTCACCGCGACCATCTGAGTGTTCCCAGAGTAACTTGGTCTGGATTCTACGGTACAAACCGATATTTTTGCATCCAATCCACACCTCTTTGTTTTTGCCCATTATTTCTAGCCGATGAGGACATTTTGTTGCTGTTGCGCTAAGCGTCAGCTTCTTGTTTCGTATTGGAACAGCACATTTGCCTCAGAGGGTTTTTACAATCTGTGGCATTACGGCTCGCTCCATCCCGGGACCTCACAGAATTTCTGGAAGACACAGATTCAGTTTTTGTATCTCCCCCCTCCCCCCCTCCTCTCCTCCTTCTCATCCCTCCGTCTTCTCGCGGCGCCGCCGGGCCTCGTGTCCGGCCTGTCGGTGCGTGGAGCGGCGGCTCCTCTGACAGCGCTGCAGGGGCTGCTGGTCCGAGCAGAGTGCAGCCGTCACCGGGTGACACGCCCGGTGTCACCGATCCCCCCGTCTGGTGCCCCCCCCCCCCCCCGCCTCGTAGCCGGTGGCCTCTCCACTCAGTCACTCAGTCACTTGCTGCCTCACTGAGAGTCTAGAGGAGGATGTTGGCCTACATGGGTGTTTGAGAAGTGATATAGAGATACAGAGATATAGTGATATAGAGATATAGAGATGTAGAGATATAGTGATATAGAGATATAGAGATATAGTGATAGAGAGATATAGAGATATAGTGATATAGAGATGTAGAGATACAGAGATATAGTGATATAGTGATATAGAGATATAGTGATATAGAGATATAGTGATATAGAGATGTAGAGATACAGAGATATAGTGAGATAGAGATATAGTGATATAGTGATATAGAGATATAGTGATATAGAGATATAGAGATATAGTGATATAGAGATGTAGAGATACAGAGATATAGTGAGATAGAGATATAGTGATATAGAGATATAGAGATATAGAGATATAGTGATATAGAGATATAGTGATATAGAGAGCCAGAGATATAGTGATATAGAGCTGTAGAGATACAGAGATATAGTGATATAGAGATATAGTGATATAGAGATATAGTGATATAGAGATACAGAGATATAGTGATAGAGATATAGAGATATAGAGATATAGTGATATAGAGATATAGTGATATAGAGATATAGTGATATAGTGATATAGAGATATAGTGATATAGAGATATAGTGATACAGAGATATAGTGATAGAGATATAGAGATATAGAGATATAGTGATATAGAGATATAGTGATATAGAGATATAGTGATATAGAGATACAGAGATATAGTGATAGAGATATAGAGATATAGTGATATAGAGATACAGAGATATAGTGATAGAGATATAGTGATATAGAGATATAGTGATATAGAGATATAGTGATATAGAGATACAGAGATATAGTGATAGAGATATAGAGATATAGTGATATAGAGATACAGAGATATAGTGATATAGAGATATAGTGATATAGAGATACAGAGATATAGTGATAGAGATATAGTGATATAGAGATATAGTGATATAGAGATATAGTGATATAGTGATATAGAGATATAGTGATATAGTGATATAGAGATACAGAGATATAGTGATAGAGATATAGTGATACAGAGATATAGTGATATAGAGATATAGTGATATAGTGATATAGAGATATAGTGATATAGAGATACAGAGATATAGTGATAGAGATATAGTGATATAGAGATATAGTGATATAGAGATACAGAGATATAGTGATAGAGATATAGTGATATAGAGATATAGTGATATAGTGATATAGAGATATAGTGATATAGAGATACAGAGATATAGTGATAGAGATATAGTGATATAGAGATACAGAGATATAGAGATATCGTGATATGGAGATATAGAGATATAGTGATATAGTGATATCTGAAGCTGGCCACCATTTTCATTTATTATTTATTATTTTCAGAAAGAAACAATTGTTAATGAATATAGTGAGAAGGATGGATATTGTGATGGATAGATTATATATATGTATATATATATTTATATAGATATATGTATATATATATATAATATTTATTTATACATATATATATATATTTACCCTATACATCGAAATATATAATATATTTAGATAGATGGATTTTCCGATGGATGAAAAGATAAATAGATGTATATATATATATAGATGTATAGATAGATAGATAGATAGATAGATGTGTATATATATATAGATAGATATATAGATAGATGTGTATATATAGATAGATGGATGTATAGATAGATAGATAGCTGTATAGATGTATAGATAGCTGTATAGATAGATGTATAGATAGATAGCCGTATAGATGTATAGATAGATGTATAGATAGCTGTATAGATGTATAGTTAGCTGTATAGATAGGTATCCTCTGTGCTCAGCAGCCCTCAGTGTGATGTGTTCTTGGGGGGCAGCAGAGACAAATGCATCTCGTGTGAAACGCTTCCTCCAGGAGACGCTTGTAGTTTATGCTTTAATTACCAGCGCCGTAATGTTTCCTCTCCATAACTGTCGGGCTGCTGGAATGCCGCCTGGCAGAGGGGTGAGGGCCTTGTCTCTCCTCTCAGTGGGCCTCCTGCCTCCTCAACGCCCCACTCCGTCTACCCTCCCCCCCTCTGCGCCCGCCGCATCTTTCATTTCAATATTTCAATATTTATGCCTCATCTGAGAAAAGTTCAAAGTCACGGTAAGGAGGCATAACTTTGTGTCCGCCTCCCGCCGACAGCACAGGACCCACGCCTGGTGGGGGTGGGGGGGGGGGGGCTGGTGATGGCTGGTCCCACCCCCCTCCCCCTTTCCACTGGTCACTGTTGACAGAGAGGGGGGGGCAGACTCGAGGAGTCGAATGCAAAGATGGACAGATATAACTTTATCGTAGCGGATAAGGGAGACAAAACATCTCAGTGACCCTGTTCATTATAAACCCTCCTGTGTGTGTGTGTGTGTGAGGGGGGGGGGGCATGCTTTTGTGAATGAAAATCATTCTATTATTCTAAAAAAGTTCATAGCCGTGTTGCATCGAGCTTTATTGAACAGGTGTCGCGCCTCGAAGTCCCCCCCCCCCTCGACAAAACCACCCCGATCTCACCCGTGATAGATAGATAGATAGATAGATATAACACAAGAATAAAACACAAATATAAGAAGGGTTAGGGTGATCTGGCAAGAGGTGAACTGTTTCCACCACCTGTTCCAGGTGCTCCAGCTGGCAGCCGATGATGGAGCCAGCCTTCCTAACCAGTTTGTTAGCAGCAGTGGCTGGATGGTACATGAGATAAAGTCGCCCGTAAAGATGTCCGACAGGCCGCCGTCTGGTAGCCCGTTAGCCTAATGACGCCGTACGGCGAGTTCAGATCCCAACGCCGCCGCGTGCTCTCGGCCCATCACAGCCCCCCCCCCGTTGATGTAGAGTTGTAAAGAAAGAAGAAGAGGGGGGGGGGGGAGGTAAAGAGGCCGTCCTCATTTGCATGCCAGCCTTCATTAGAATATGCGGATGCGCTAAAGGACGGCGCCGGGCGCAGGTGATGAATGGCCGCCGCCCTCATCTGCATAGCGCGCTTTATTTATTTATTCATTTACCTCCGAGTGCTCTCACACACACAAACACACACGCACACACACACACACACACACACACACACACACACACACACACACACACACACACACACACACACACACACACACACACACACACCCACACACACACACACACACACACACACAAACACACACGCACACACACACGCACACACACACGCACACACACACACTTCAATGAGACGAGGCTTTATTAGATGGCTGAATGAGATCTTGGGAGTTTTCACAGGGCTTTGGAGGCGTGGGGGGGGGGTTGTTTAGACGTCTCTTACTGTAAATCGTTGTGTTTGTTTATCGTTTGTGTTTGTTTATCGTTTGTGTTTGTTTACCACGTCATACGTCGAGAAAAAAAGGTAGAAATCGTCGCGTTCATCGCGCCGCGGTTCAACCTGTGGAGCGTCGGAGGGGCAGCATCCGAGTGAGGGGGGAGGGGGGGGTGGAGGGCGAGTTTCCAGAGAGAAAGTCTTCTCCTCCCTCTACTCTGCGGCAGATGGTGGGTGTCAAGACAACGGCAAGCAATCGCCAAACAAAGACATCCTTTGTGTTCCTGTGTGTTCGTGTGTGTTCCTGTGTGTGTGTGTGTGTTCCTGTGTCTACTTTTTTTCCGAGAGGTGTAGAAGTGCGCTGGCTTCCGAGGCGGCGGCGTTCGTCACGACACTCGAGCGGCGCATTGTGTGAATTCCTCTCTCTCCATCTCCAGGAAGTCCCGTCGTCTGATTGGACGAGAGACGGCCGGCCTCTCGTCCTCCTGGGCGAGGAGAGACCACCTCTTCTTTTGTTATTATTGTCTCAGGTGTCAGACCGCGGATCCCTCTCCTGCCCGGCAACAGTCCCGGCTCTCTGAGCCTCAATAAGTCGTCCTTTGATGGGATCGCCGAATATTCAATCAGCAACAGAGCGCTCTGACTCTCTGACTATCTGACTCTCTGATTCTCTGACTCTGATTCTTTGACTCTCTGATTATTTGATTCTCTAATTCTCTGACTCTCTGATTATCTGATTCTTTGATTATCTGACTCTTATTCTCTGACTCTGATTCTCTGACTCTCTGATTCTTTGACTCTGATTCTTTGATTCTCTAATTCTTTGATTCTCTGACTCTCTGACTCTCTGATTATTTGATTCTCTAATTCTCTGACTCTGATTCTCTAATTCTTTGATTCTCTGACTCTCTGATTCTCTGACTCTGACTCACTGATTCTCTAATTCTCCGATTCTCTGACTCTGACTCTGATTATCTGGCTCTCTGACTCTCTGACTCTCTGACTCTGACTCTCTGACTCTCTGACTCTCTGATTCTCTGATTCTCTGACTTTCTGACTGATTTTCTGATTCTCAAATTTTTTCCGCTCCTCGCTTCGGTTTTAACGTGCGAGGCCGACGCGGCGGTGGAAATTAGAGTCCGTCGTCTTTTGTTTGTTTCTTCTCGATGTTTCAACGTCTCCCCGTCGCTCAGGTCGGGAACAGAGTTATTTATTATTATTTTCAGACATAGGTTACATTTATAAATCTCTCAACACACCTCCACGCCTCCTCGACTGTTTTTATATTTATTTGCGGCATCTTTTCATTATTTATTTTGATCGCTCTCTCTCTCTCTCTTTTTTCTCCGCTCATTCCTTCTTCCCTTTCTTCACCCTCTTTTTTTTCTTTTTTCTTTTTCTGTTGGTTTTAGTTATTTAAATATTTTTTTTCAGACCCAGGTCTGATTTATAAATCTCTCTCCACACCTCCACTTTATTAAAATTTTGAACGTATTTGATTTTTATTTGCGGCATTTTGATATTCTCTCTCTTTTGTTTTCTCCGCTCATCCCTTCTTCTTCTTCTTCTCCTTCTTGTTCTTGTTCTTCTTCTTCTTCTTCTTCTTCTTCTTCTTCTTCTTCTTCTTCTTCTTCTTCTTCTTCTTTCATTTAATTTGTTCTCGGAGGACGGGGCAGAGACGGCGTCCAGTAAACGGACTGAATAAATCATGTTTTTTTGTTACTGTTTATTCTTGTTTTTGTGTTGGTGGGGGGGCGTCTCAGATACCGTTGGTTTATATACCCAGGAGACACGGGGGTGGGGGGGGCTTGCGGTTGTAAACGGACCCAAGTGCAGCTCTGTTATCCCGCAGTTTAATCTGCCCACTGGGGCCCAGAGAGAGGTCGTGGGGGGGGGGGGTCTCATCACAGCTCCTAATCCCTGAAGGGGCACCGAGGTGCGGGACGGAGGTCTCCCCCCCCCCCTCCCCTTAATTAGACTCTTTTACTGGGGGGGGGGGGGGGAGACTTCCTCCTGTTCTAGTCAGCTGAAAAAAACAACAACAACGACAAAAAGAAGAAGAAGGAAAAAAAACTGTTTTCCAGTCCCGCCGCCGATAAATCAGTTTGACCGGCTGATTAAAAATATAACGCTAACATCAGCAGCGGCGCCGGCCGCTCGGACCGCGGCGGTTTCCCGCCCTCCTCGCTCCGAGAAGTCGTCGGCGACATCACCGCCGTCCCCGTGGGGTCCAGCCTGCATCTGAACGCCATCAATTATTAAATGTAATGCTGTTTATGAGAAAGAAAAGAGTAAAAGCTGCTGGGGGTATCTAATGTAGCACGTTAGCCGGAGCTCTGACCTTCAGTCCAGAACTAACCGCCTCCACTCGGCCTTCCACGCGTCGGGCGAATCTCTTCCTCCTGTGGTTATTCATCTGAACGTCAGGAACATATTTACAGGCGTGAACTCATATTTCTTCTTCGTGGCAAAACATTCTTAAAACTAGAACGGGCACTCGGTAGAGCGCATACCTTCGCATATCACAAGATTGGGCATTGAATTGTGAACATTTTGGCATTAGTTGCATGCCAATTGGATACAAATTGACCGTGCTATGGTAAAAAAAGAAGATTTTGACCTTTTCATGACCTTGACCTTTGACCTGATTGATCCCAAAATCGAATCAAATGGTCCCCGGATAATAACCAACCATCCCACCAAATTTCATGCGATTCGGTTTAATACTTGTGTTATGCGAGGAACACGCATACAAATAAATAATTACACGGCGATCAAAACATAAGCAAAGGTAACGATGGAAAATACAAAGACCTCAAATATGCTCTTAAACAAACACACACACACACACCTGAGGAGGACGTATGCACATAAGGAAACCTGCGTTACAAATTACGGCACATCATAGAAATTGTGCGGCAAGCTTTTTAAAATACCAGCGCTGCCAGCGAGGCGCCGGCTGTAATTCATCCCGCCGCGGCGCCGGGATTTATTTGCTTTGAGAGAAGTTTTTGTTTAGAGAGATAATGAGCAGGACTTCTTCTTTAATGATTTAACACGGCGGTGGAGAGAGGGGGGGGAGGCACATATATTTTTCATATCTTTAACTGCACTGCAGAGAGGAAGGAGGGAAGGAGACAGAGGTGTTAGCTGGCGAGGCTAACGCCCTTTAACTACCGGGCGATGTTCGTGATTCATTCGGTTCCGCGGTGAGACTCTTTTTTCTTTTCTTTCTTCGGGTTTGTTATATATGTATTTAATTTCGAAACGTTTCTCGGCCTCCATCGCCGGGCGATGTTTATTTATTTATTATTTATCGTGTCCATGAAGGTCACGGTGTGTGTGTGCGCCTTGTTGCTCTTTCTTCTTCTTCTTCTTCTTAACGCCGCTCCTTACATCTCATATATGTATAATAAACTATTATTCTCTCTTGTTCAGCGTTTTCACACACACACACACACACACACACTTAGGATTTAAAATCCCAAATTAAAGCAGCTAATTAGAAGAAAAATATAACGATGCTGAGTCGCATAATATGCAAACAGTGCTATGACGCTCAGAGCTGAGGGGGGGGGGGGGGGGGGGGCGCCGCAGCACTGGAACTGCCAGGAGCGCAATAACGCCGTCGATATCAATAATAGATTACTTCATCAATCGGCGCCCGCTGGAAGA